>NW_012028691.1:221079-222561 GCF_000956235.1 Wasmannia auropunctata | reverse complement strand
TAGTACAATAAAATGTACTTGGCATTTTTTATATTTTTAATATTTTATAAGTGCATTTCACTAATTTTTACTGTTTTTAAATTATTTCTTACATTGCACTTTTAGAACATATAATTATTATTTACAAGTTTGAAATAATTTTGCCTAATTAATATAATACATATGTACACAAAGATTTTTTGATTTTTCGATTTAAACATATTCAGACACTTTTTGCACAAGTACATACAGTTGCGTGTAAAATTTAAAATTTAAAATAACGTAACAGTAACGTTAAGTAAAAAATATACTTAACTTTTTAA
This sequence comes from Wasmannia auropunctata, assembly GCF_000956235.1. Taxonomy (NCBI): domain Eukaryota; kingdom Metazoa; phylum Arthropoda; class Insecta; order Hymenoptera; family Formicidae; genus Wasmannia; species Wasmannia auropunctata. Next base: position 222,259 of record NW_012028691.1, on the reverse strand, counting down.
TAAACTGTACTAATAAAATGATGAAATAAATAAAGTAATGATATTTTTTTAACAAGGAGATAACAAATTTAAATTGCGAAATGCCAAATAAGTCATAATCCATTCGAAGGAGAATGTTAGATGTGAATCCTTTTATTTAGTACATCTTACTAAATAAAAGGATTTCCACAAATGAACTTTGGCTTTTTACAAAATTTCTAAATAAATTTGAGCGTCCGATTGTAATAAATACTTGAATCGTGCATCGATAAGTACAAAAGTAATGTAAAACTGAGCAGACTGAAGCGTCGTGTATTCTTTTTTCTTGCGACCGACGAAAATTCAACACAAATTCGAATATCAGCAGTGTCAATTTTTTTTTAATGAATTCTATATTTTCTAATATATAATTAATTTATCTCTTTTCAAACAAAAATACTAATTATTGCGCAATTTTTATTTTAAATAATACAAAATAACAAAAGTTTTAAAAATATTATTTATTTATTATCAAAATCTCACATTGCCGTAGAATTTTATGAAAAGATAAAAGTTAAAATGTACGTCCTACGTTAAAAACATTAAAGACACAAGTAGAACGTATACCATAAACATTTTATAAATGTTTTGTTATTTTTACAAATAATAATACATTTATGCATACACATTTCATGCTATAAATATTTGAAGGAAAACATAGTATAATATAAATCAATCATATTTTCCTCCAAATATTTACAACATGAAACGTGTTTGTACAAATATTTTATTTATAAAATGTTCGTCCTATTTTAAATGTATTTTAAATGTTTCTACATTGATTTTCATCCATAAAATTATATGATAAAGTCAAAATTTTATAATTAATTAAAATTTTTTAAGCTGTTATTTATTATTATTTATAACGAAAATTGTGCTAGAATTAGTATTTTTGCATAAAAAAAGGAAAATTAATTATACAGGGTGTCCCATAATAACCGCACCGGACCTCGTGGGCAGGTAAAGTAGATAAAACTGAACGGAAAAGTCCTCTACCATTTTGCAAAATTCACAATCGTTAACGAGATATTAATTTTTGAAGATCGGCGAATAAACGCGTATCCGTCCGCCTACCGCTGAATGCAAGCGTGCGGCGAGATACGGCCGCCCCACCGCTGGTAGTTGCTAGCCGATAGTTGACGAGTGGTGGTACAGTTGTATA
>NW_012028691.1:193308-221059 GCF_000956235.1 Wasmannia auropunctata | reverse complement strand
GAATATAACCGGTTTTCGACCTGTTCGGCAGCATTCTGGAATTGTAATCGCAGTTCCATTCAACCTGGGATGTTCTACGCACGTCGTAGTCACCCCCTCGACCTCCACCCTCGCCTCCGCGGGTGGTTACGATGCGGTCGGATTCCATTTTAATTACTTACCTTCGATCCGTGTCGCCGTACCGTACCCTGTGCCCCGGCGGCGTCTCGCATCGTGTCGCGTCGCGTCGGACGTGATGTGCTCTCTCGTGATGTATTACTCTTTAGTTAACGACACGTTAATATCACCGGAATTATTGATGCAGTCTTTGACCGTAAAAACAAAAGAATGGCACATTTTCTAACGGTTGAAAATTAATAACTTTTTTCGCGAATTAAATTCCATAGTAATGAAAATACGATAAAATGAAAGTACGATAGATACATTCGTAATAAAGATTTTTTTTCATTTCTTGCTTTATTTCGAGCGGAATTTTTCATTTAAAATTTATGATTTAAAATTGAAAAGCTATACTATTGCAGCGTAATTTTGGAAAATCGCCAAGAAATAACTCTTCTCTTCGATGTTTTTAGATTTTTTAAATAACAATTATTTTAAAATAAAAAAATTATTAAAGATTGTGACGATGATGATCTTGTACAGCGAGAAACCATTTTTTTGTGTGTAAAAAGTAGTTTGTTTTCGCGACTTCGAGCTTTTGTACTTAATCCTTAACTCTTTCGATCTAATACATTTTTTTCGCTAAAAGTCGTTTTAAGCGGCGTCTACATGAGACTTAAGACTTAGAATTTAAGAAAATTGACCAATCGGCAATCATAATCGATTATTCTTCTCATGTAAAATGAATATTCTACTATGATCAATTTTCTTAAATCTTAAGTCTCATTGTAGACGCCGCTTTAATGTGTCTTATGTTAAATTATGTTTAATGAAAGATAAAAATAATGTATTTCTCTCGTTTAACAGCGAAAGTATCAAATTACGATTGTTAATTTCCAGATGTAAAACGGAAACGGAGGAAATGATGAAAAGCCTTCATGCGGAAACTGTTACGCTAATTGAAGCTATGTATTGCGCACCGCCACGTAAAAGAATTGATAAGCCTGTGCTTTTTTAAATTTCCTCGGACTTGACGTTGCGCTTGATCTTCATAGTGGATGAAAACCGGCATATTCTCGCGACTCGGAATGAAAATTGCAGAGCTATGATGCCGAAATAGCCACTATTTGTATACGTGATGTAGATTCCGTCCACGAAGTGAGAAAATGAGAAAATACTTGGGAAGATACGCGCGCGCCCGCACAGAATTGTGTTCATATACATCCCGGCAAAGAGAGGCGATACTGTAATCAAACTCGGTGAATTTTTGAAGGCCTGTTCTACTTACGCTATTGTTTCATTCGGAGAGAGAGGTAGATCGTAATGCCGTGCATTAATTCAGCGCGCGCGCAAAAATTCGAGCGATACGCGCGTTTGAGAGGGGAGCCGCGTGTGAATAATAACGCACTTCGAAATTTCAAAATGATGTAATTTCGCGCACTCTTGATATCAAATAATGCCGTATACATCATGCACGATTTATGATCGTACAGATAATCGCGACGATAAGATTTATAACATCGATGCAAAAGGTTATTTGCAATGTTTATCTTTCCTAGAATTTAAAGACAGCGATTATATAGAGGTTTTGTCATAATTCAACTTAATGCTGGGCACGCGAAAAATTCGAGTGACGTATATTTAAGAGAGTGAAGTACAGTATGAATAAGAAACGCATCTCTTGAGAGCGAGCTATATAATCGTAAAAAATATTTGGCAAATTATTAAATTATATTATATATTATCAAAATATAATTTATATGTAACTGTATCACAAAGTGGAGATTTCTCAACTATTCAAGCTATCGTATCGAACGCATCGAACTATCCATACACGGAAAGAACGATTTTGTTGAAAGATCTAAAAATTTTGTCAAAAACAGATCTGAAAATAATTTTTTATTACATCATCGAAATAATTTGTTGGAATGTTAAAACTGCTAAGCATTGCTATAAAACGTTTTGATATTCTAGCAATCATTTTGACTTTCGCACAAAATTATTTTGATTATTGAACAAAAATTATTTTCAGATCTGGATTCAGCAAAAGTGTTCTTTCCGTGTAGAAATTTAATCCATTTGTAGTATAAGACATGCGCGCAGGCGATATACAGACAAGTACATATATTTTTAAATCGCATGCACTTAAATAGATTGTAAAGATTTTATGCGAGATTTCACTTCGTAGTTTTTTATAACTCTTATAAAATTTTTCCATAAAAAATTAAGAATATTCGAAATAATTGAAAGAAACATCTGTTACGTAGTGGCAAAAATGTCGCGAATGATGGACGTAAAATATTGAAAACTCTACTGTAAAAATACGAATTCTCAGGAAAACACTATTAAGATAGAATTTATCAGAGATTATCAGAGATAAAATGGTTTATTTGAATTGGAAGTATTGAAGTAGAGACAAAGTAAGATATATGCGGAGAAGACTAAGAGGAGCGTGTGTGAAAGCTAGAAAAGATAGATATATATTAATATAGATACGATATATAGTGAATTGATAGCGGATAGTCGTCTAAAGAGATCCATCTGTCTTACATTAGAAGTGTGAGAACTCGTACTTGTAATTCTGGATCAGTTCTAATTTCTCCAATTCTCTTCAGAATTTCGAGGTAAAGACTGAAAAGATTCTTAAATGACTTAAATGTCTTATTTACTGATGCAACATATTTCATGCCACAACTATTATTAATTTTAACACAAACAGATTTTTTAAAAATACTAATTTTATTTGCTGAAAATAATTTCGCAAAATTCTATCATGGATGGACTCCATTTCGCTCCGAAAATTAGATTTGCCTTAATAGCAAATTCGTGTTTCTGTGAATATAGATTTACTCAACAAGATTTATCACTGAAAACTAATTGTAATAAAATTTGATTGCTTTTAGGTTGCAAGTAGAGCATTAATGATTTTGCTGCGACAGCAAGATCCTTTCTTTCCACGTTATAATTCCGAAAGGAGGGATACTTTTAAATCGCTTATGTGTGTGTAGCTCACTATTTTTTTCTCACTACATTTCTCGTTTTTATCTCTGAGCTTTCTAGCTTCTCAAGTCAGTCGAACGTCTGCAGAGTCTTAAGAAACTCGTCGTATTGTAGAAGTGCGACAGTCAATTCGTTTGCAAACGAGTAGTCGTATCACGACTGAAGAAAATTCAAATTTCTCTTTTGATTCTTTGCTGTTAATGTTAAAACAGTAATATACAGCAGGTAATAAGTGCAAAAAGAATAAATTATTATAAAGATTATTCATTCTTGAATATTACGAAAGTAAAAATTTAATATCGCACGTAGATATGCAAAATGTAGTTCGAATAATTTTGTAAGTAATAATATTTTATATTACAAATGTTCTATTACTGTCATATTATTTTTTTATTTCAAATTAATTTAAGAATATATCTAGGTGTTATTAAAAAATAACGCTAAATTGAGATTAGGTATTATGTAGAAATATAACGATAATTAGTTAAATTAAAAGAGATAATGAGGACGATTACATCAACGTTAAAATTCTATTTGTTTAAGGCTTAAATTTTCATTTTTAAAAATGAAGATTACTGTATAATAAATAAAAAACTAGCAAAAATAAAGATCAAGATTTTTGAATTCATAATAAAGTTGTCGAATAATTTATCGGAGCACATTAATTTTTCTATGAAATTAATAGTAAATTAATAGTGACAGCAGATAAGAGACACATATGGTTTCTCTAAAACATCCCGAAAATAGAATAGTCTAGATTATCATTAGCTAAAGAACATTACATTGAAAATAGTCGACCTCATTACTATCTAAATATACAATGATACTTTTAATTTTTAATTTATTTTTATAATTTCGATCGCTCCGCGTACAATTATTATTACTCTTTACATTTTAAAAAATCCCAAGCACGTGTTCATCCATTTATTCGGTATTCATATCCTTATTCGGGCATTCGCGTAGTTCATCAGTATTAAACTTAGAAGGAAAGTTAGCCACCGCGCGGCCCGAAACTACTTTATACTTTTCCTCATTCGCTTTTAAACTCCTTGCACGGTAAGTTCTTCTAATGAGAGGTGATATATTTTAAATTCATTGAATTTAAGTTCGATTCTTTTTACTCTTTCGAACATTATACGCTTAAAAAGTTGTTCCGAGGAACTATTACGTTGTCGCTGCCAGTAGTGTGACCTCAATTGTAAATTGAGTGCCGCTAGTAAAAGTTATCGCTACTAATCGTCTAGCAAATCTAATTTTCTATTGTAACATTCATACTTGGTAACCAAATCCGAATATCTCTGCACAGAAACTTTATAAAATTATTAATTTAACGATTCTTTTCTTCCTCTCCGATTTTCGAGAGGTTTATAAGGATTCGTCAAGAGCGACAGAAATCGTGCGTTATTCAATCTAGAGAAACCATCAAGTTTCGCAAATAATTACTTTGTTCCGTTTTCACTGAATAAATTTAATTCGCGAATAACTCTTTTCTCAATTGCTCGAATGTTCAGTTTCAATACAAAGGGAATTTCTTTTGTCGTGTCATAATACGATCTTTCTCGCGACAATAACAATTTTATCACAGATGACATTATTGAGGAATATTGTAAATATCTCGACAAATCTGAACGCGACTGTGTACTTAGATTAGTTTGTTATCACGTACGAATCTGTTTATATGATCTATGTAATATCTTTCTACCCCAATTACATATTTGACTACACAAAGTTAGATAGACTGATCCAATAAAAGAACCACGTTCTTAATATTGAAGATATTTTTAATCTCTCACAATAGCATACGATTAGTGAATTATGTCATGCGACAATACCGTGTTCTATATTTTCAAATGTTAAATAGACATATGTATCTTTATAGACATCACAGATAAAGACTGCCTCGTTGCAAGTTTATTAATTATTTTACACACGTTACACGCATAGATTAAGCACGACAAAATAGTAATTCGTACATAAAAAAATTCGGCATTAAAGATATTACGTTAAAAAAGCACGCGTGCACTTTTTATAAAAATTAATTAAATTAATAATTACATAAATTACATTATAATTTTAATTAAAAATTTTGTAATTACAGCAGAGAACAAATCCCTGATGTTATTATAGAGATGCTCATTGACTTTGATTAATCGGCAGCTTGCGTATGATTTTAGAAATCATATTTATGCAAATGTAGTAATATCATTGAGTATCAGGAAAGACCGTGGAAAGTTAACTAACAGATGAGATCTTAAAACGCTAACACGGTACAAAGCGGATCTTGGTGCTTCCATATAATATTAGTGTAAATCTTACAATTTTCGATTCATATAACACCACGTGGCCGCAAATCGCGTGCATCTCCGTAGCTCCGAACCAAGTAGTATGTAATTTCACAATTAAATTGCCAACGGCAATCTAATAAATCGATGCTCAAATCATCCTGTGAAATCCCCTCCTCCCCACCTTCACGACATCAAATAAATGCTAACTTGCTTCTATACGAATCTATAAAGAATTTATTGCGAAAAAATATCACCTCATGTTCTCAGCCAGGAATCGAACTCGAATCTTCACGTTTGCTGAACGGGCATTCATTGCAATAAATAATCTAGCGCGTTTTCAAGTTGCGTAAATTCAATATATATATATATATATATGTTTGAGCGAACGTATTATCAAGGTAACGTATAAATAATTGAGTATCAGGAAAGACCGTGGAAAGTTAACTAACAAATGAGATCTTAAAATACCAACACGGTACTAAAGGTAGGACGCCCGTCCGGCAAATGTGGAGATCCGAGTTCGATTCCTGGCTGAGAACATGGGATCATATTTTTTCGCAATAAATTCTTTATAGATTCGTATAGATGCAAGTTAGCATTTATTTGATGTTGCAAAAGGGGGGGGGGGATTTCACAGGATTTGATGCTTTTGAGCATCGATTTATTAAATTGCCATTGGCAATTTAATTGTGATGTTACATACATACTACTTGATTCAGAACTACGGAGATGCACGAGATTTGCGGCCACGTTATACGTTGGTGTTATATGAATCGAAAATTGTAAGATTCACACTAATATTATATGGAAGCACCAAGATCCGCTTTGTACCGTGTTGGCGTTTTAAGATCTCATTTGTAATAATATCATTTTTCTGCTTGTATTCACTATTATTATTTTCTCTGCAGAGTGAAACAAAATGCAAACGTTTTATTTAATTCCGTTAGGTATCTGTACTTATTTTGAATTCGTGATTTATCTCCCGATTTTTAATAATATCATTTAGATATTAGTTTCTACGTAATTATGCTCGTGTAATTAAAAGATTCTCTGTTCATCTTTTGTGAAATTGATGAAAATCTGAATGCCCGTAGACAGATGCTTGTTAGAAACAGTTTGCCAACTCGATAGTGTGACGTTGTCACATAAATATCACAATCGCATATGTACAATCTATGCAAAGTGTTTTTATTGAATTACGCTTGTTTTTATCTTAGAACATATATTACTGGAAGGAGAATAGAGTGCTGAACGTGAAGCCAACATATGTGCGAGAGAGAAAGGTATAGATTCCCATTTGTCTGTAATGCGCATGTGCCATTCAGCCCCCACTTAGTCCCGTTTTTCATTTTTTTTAAAAAGATTTTTGAAAAATAAGAAATTAGGCAAAACGGGCTGAGTGAGGGCTAAATGGCACATGCGCATTACAGACAATTGGGAATCTATACCTTTCTCTCTCGCACATATGTTGGCTTCACATTCAGCACTCTATTCTCCTTCCAGTAATATATGTTCTAAGGTTTTTATTGAATTATTAGTCATATGGAGGGACTAACTTTTGACTGGGACTTGCACGATAAAACCACCTTAACGCACGAGAAACTCATAATATAAAAAATACAATAATAAAAAACAGGTAAAACATAGATTAGCGGAAGGTGAACTGTTTGCTATCTAATGCTTATTTCTCGAAATCCACACTGGTAAGTGTCAGTTTGAATAAGACCATCGTCCAGTCGTCACGCGTTTTCTATAGTCTGATATTAAAATTATCGGAAGCATCATGTAAGTGCCAAGAACTACTTTTGTTATAGACTCGTGCTCACGGAATATCTCTGAATTTAATTTACGCCGTTCAGTCTACCAGATGACCAGTCTATCATGGCAAACTTTCAACGTCTCGTAAGCATCGCGCTAATATTGTATTCCTGTTTAATAACGACATTACGGACTTCGGAGGTGAGCGTCATAAAGCCGACAAAGCAGAAAGCTGAGACATTACGATTAGTCAACGCGGTAAGTGATTTGAAAAATCACACTTTGTCACAAAAGATATACCTCGAGTGTATGCAAAACTAACATATAAGTGAAATGTGAATTTTTCAGGTATTTAGACATGGCGATCGTATAATAGACAGATCGATTCAAGAATCTTATCCACACGATCCGTACAAAAGTCAGAATTTCTATCCAGACGGCGACGGGCAGTTAACTAAAGTAAGATCTGATTTACAGCATAGATATATTACACCGTTTTTGTTAATTCCTTTATCATTAAGACTTATAACGTGACGTATTATGCGTGTATAGAAATAATCTTTAAAAATTATTGTATATTCGCGGAGATTGTTCTACTCGCTGTACATTTTTTAACGTAAGATATTCCTTATCAATTGGATAACTTTAATTGATTTTTTATAACAAAGCTATCAAGGAAAATTAAAATTTCTTGTACTTTAATTTCCTATAACTTTATAATTTTCAACGTCGTATGCTTGTTAATTGAATTTCAAACTAGAAATTCAGACGGATTCCGTTTACAATTGTTTAAAAAACATAATTTTGTTATTTATTTTAGTTTTATAAAAATCCGTTCTTTTTTTTATTACTCCTATTAAACTCAAAAATCATGTACTCGCATTCGAAAATGTCTCGACATTGTTGCTAAAAAAAAATTTGCTTAAAAAAATCTCGCGTTCGAAATGTGATGCGCAAAAAGTGAGACGTTCTGCATATATAAATTAGTATTAATGCATGCATTACGTCTACAGCCTTTCGTAAAGCTTTTCGTAGTGTATCATAGTGAATATACGGGTAGCGCAGGTAAGTACGGTCGCGACAACGGAAAGATTGACATTTTTTTCATTTCTCCGTTTCCGCATGGAGTACATCGCTCCTTTATTTTTAAGTTTTCGTCACCTTCTTGCAAGAAATATTAATAGCAATGGTCGCAATTCTTTATTTTTCTTCTATATCTTTATTAACGACGTTCAAGGACGGCAAGAAAAGGGCATACGAATTAGGACTAGCGCTAAGAGACCGATACAGCAACTTTCTCGGGAATGTGTATTATCCACCGGATGTCTACGCACGTAGCACATGGATAACTCGAAGCAAGATGACTCTACAATTAGTCCTTGCGGGGCTTTACCCGCCTATCGTTGACGTTCAAAAGTGGAATTCGAAGCTTCTTTGGCAACCGACAGATATGATATACTTTCCACCTAATTGCGATCAGCTAATGTTTCCAATTGCATGCTCTGAGTAAGTAAAACCTCTTTCCTTTAATCAATATTATAGTTATAAGTCGTACGATTGCATAATGTTTCGGTTACGTTTGCATTTACAACAATATTTCATGATATAAACGAGTTGATTATTTTATTCTTTGCATAAATTTATTAAATTAAATTGATTAATACAATTAATATATTTTATATATATTATATATATAATAAATAAATATTTTTATAAAATATTTAATTGTATTAATTAATTTAATTTAATAAATTTACGCAAAGAATAAAATAATCAACTCGTTTATATCGTGAAATATTGTTGTGAATGCAAAATGTATATATATATATATATATATACCTATATATATACCTACCTATATATATACATATATATTTCAACGATTCTTAAAGTTTGTTGATAGATGCGCTATATTTTGAAAAAATTAAATGTAAATTGTATCATCTATAAATAAATTATCATAATTATTACCTAGATTATATATTTCTTGTTAAAGTTAAGACTCGACAATAATATTAAAGATTTCTTCTTATGTGTGCATTTGCGTTCAACAGATATCGCGATACTTTGCAAGAGCTGCTACAAAGTTCAGAAGTGAAAAAGAAAACAGAAGAGTATAACGATTTGATGAAGATATTGTCAAACCATACAGGACATAATATCACCGATCTCCTGGGTCTCACGCGTTTGCATGCTACTTTATATATAGAAACATTTATGGGATTGCGTTTACCTGAGTGGACACATAATGTATATCCGGGTGGCAAACTTTTGAATGCGTCGCTTGCATTTTTCAAAATACTTAATCACGAGAGGTTAAATAATCTCAATGGAGGCAAGTTTTAAATAAAAAAAAAATATATAGATATATGTAATATTGTACTTATGAATTATCTAATTATTAAGAAATAATCCCAGATTGGTCTACTAACAAAAAAGGGCTTAATTCAGAAGATTATTTATTGATTATATTTATTAAGATTCTTGAAATTTTACTTCTACTGCAATAGTTTAAGAGTACATACGTAACAAGCTCTCATTATTACCAATAATAGGAATGCACATTATCATTCTAACACTGATAATTCTGATTATCAAGAACTGAAATAAATCATCCCAATTATTGGAAAATATAATTGGTTTCTCTAATTGTAAAAAACGAATCTCTCAATTATATGTAACGTACGTAATCGTTAATAAACGATATTTATGAATAGTGCTTATTTATGTATTTCCACAAAATATTCATACAATCTTTTGCAGGTATTTTATTGACTAGAATAATTGACGACATGAATGAAGTAATCAACGGAAGTACAAAGCAAAAAATTAATCTCTTCTCCGGACATGACATAAATGTGGCTGCATTGTTATACACTCTAAATCTAGACATAATCAAACATCAAATGCCAGAGTATACGAGTACCGTTCTTGTAGAATTACACGAAAAAAACAAAAAGTATTTTGTCAAGGTAAGTGTGTCATTTCCATTTGTTAGTGCGTAACAACGAGAATGAATTTGTCATTTGACTGACAAATAATTAATGAATAATACTCGCTTCTTGCAGGTGTTGTATTATTTAGGTATTCCATCGAAAACACTAGAACTTAGCATTCCCGGCTGCGAAGTATTATGCCCGTACGATAAATTTATCAAATTAACTAAAAAGTCAACTCAACTAAGGAGCAGCAAGACATTAAAAAATCCATGTGATCCAATGGCATCGGAGAAAAAAGCAACCGATCCACCATTAACACCATTTAATACATAGTCTGAAGATTAACGAACGTCTGAATGAAGCTTCAAAGTTTTTATAAGAATTTCTCACGAAACTGAGTATCCATACAGTAATATTTCTTTTGCGAAATATGTATTCTATTCTCTTATTAGAAATAGAATTAAGATTACTCGAGATTACATTTATGTCGAATGATAGGTGAGATTTCTAACGTTATTGTTAGCAGCTCAATTTTATTTGAAATAACGTAACGAAATAGTTGATCAGGAAAGAGAACACGTTTTATAATATCTCATTTTACAACGTCCTCAATTTTACAGTACATACAGTAGTATAGTTTTACAATACCGTCTTCTATCTAACGTAATAAAATCGGCGTAGCAGTCAGTTTTATTACATTTTCCTCATTATATCCGATATCGTAACGCACGAAAACTAGATGCCCATACGATCGCGGAAAGTTAAGTTCGTTAAGTATGCTGAGAGCCGTGTCTTATCGAAGACACGGAGCTCAGATCCTCCGCCTACCGTGCCGTAGCATAACAATTACCCTATTATTTCGCACACACCGCCGCGGCGATTCGTTGGGCCTATACACCGCAACATTTCCGTTCCACGATATACTCTCAACTTCCATTAAGGCTAAATCTTTTCGGCCGTCGCGTAAGCAGATATCAACGTTGAAGTTTAATTTGCCCTTTTACGTTATCACCACTTATGTGCGAGAAACCGATGAATTTTATTTTGATTTGATTCCAAATGAGTCTTTTATAATATAATATGTTGTATTATAAAAGGAAAATTATTATTAGATATATTATTTTTATATACATGATACATTAGTTTTAATATAATTATACGACATGTGTAACTTCATGTAAAATATAAAATAAGATTTTTTATGTGTGTGTTTACCAACATAGTTATATTATATGACTTGCTGTATTCAACATAATTGTTATAAATCTAAATTTTATAAATAAAAACACACTGACCTATATATTCTTCTATGTTTACAAGTTAAGAGAACTACTTCTATAAAAGAACAATCTCGCACCGAGAGTTTAGAAAATTTTTGTACGAGGGATAGAAACGATGCCAAACAGTATAGTTTATCGTATACTGAATTAGCCGCGCCGTGTTCTTTCAATTTTGAAAATCATTGCCGAAACTTGTCGCCGGAAAAGAATAGGAGGTTTCAGCTATTCTAAAGACAAAAGTTCATCTTTCTTTTTTCCCTTTTCTTTCGTGCCGGGCCATCCTTTTCTGTTACCCCTTTTTCTACTGTAATCCCACCCTCGCCTCCGTCGGGATAAACTCTTGAAATTTCCGAGAGTTGCCCGGATGAGAAGAACCAGTTCCGCACTCCTAATTCTGCGGAATTAAACTCGCGAAATCGTTCTAATTGCGGATACAGAGACCATCGGGGCACTTGCATCGAACCGAGTTGCATTGTACTTTTAACGATGTAATACTACGATTGAATTAATCACCGTTCAATTTCCATTATACGGCCGTTAAATTGCATTTATGCCGAACGTCGTGGTTATAATTTGACGCTCATTTACAATCGATAGAAAATATATTATTTTACCGAAGACATCCTGCAGTACAGCAGGAAATGCAAGTCCCTTTCAATAAATTCTAGTTAATTTTTTCCAATGTATTCATAATTATTAAATCTTGAATTAAAAATTCGTTCAGGTATGAAATTATTAATCAATTTTACGAAAAATGAGTCCTTTTCAATTACGCGATTATACGAGCTTGCATTTCTGAATACAAGAAATGTAGGAAAGGGTTAAATAGAGCATTCCTCGAGTTCCCCAGACGGGCGCGTGACACAACGGCCGAGAAAATGCAAAATTTGCCGAAAAGACTGCCACGTGCGGAAGTTAGTTTGAAAACGCACGATTTAATTGAACATTCGTAATAATTTGTCTGCACGAGAGGGTGCTAACTGAAACTCCGCGGTTCGCGTTCGCGTGCGATTCGTCGGCGGCGAGGAATTAGCACGAGCTGTCGAGTAGACAATACGGAATTAATTATAATTAACTGCCATTCACAAAAGTTTCCGCGGAACAATTTTGTGGTCGCACCATGCCGGTTATAATGAACTCTCTCCTGGCAGCTCCTATCATTTACATACTCTTACATTCAAACTGGGTTTTCGTTTGGCTGCTGCACTGGTTCGCGACAACCCCAAGAGAAACTTCTTTAAATTATGCCCTTTGGAATATACCTTCGGCATGACGTAGAATATAACGTCCGCTGAAAACTTTCCACCGGCACCGAAGAAATATTGTTGCAACATCGTAAAAATGCATACGACTGATTCTTACTGTCATATGCAGCAGAGATTATACATTTCGAAAGAAAAGCTCTTTAAGGAGAAAAAGGTCTAATGGAAAAAAAGTGAATTTAAACTGAAATCTAATTTTGTTATTGCACATTTATACACATTATACTAATAAAAATTAACCGTGTGAGTATTTATTATATTTCCTACCATGTCGATTAATTTAAAGTAAGTTTGTAAACTTGCAACAAAATTTTTAAAAAGATTAATCCTTGATTTAACTTTTTAAATAACAATACTAAAAAGATCTTTCGTAAACTTTTATTAATCATTTTATATATTTTATTTATGCGAGAAAAAGTCAGAAAGTAAGATCTCGAATTTAATTTATGTAATTTTTTATTACTTTGTAGCTATCTCGTCGCATGCAGTACATCCGTGGTAATTAAATAGGGAACCTTACTTTATGACTTCTCCTCGTATATGTCGTCATTTATGTGCGTTGAACGGCGACTCGGAAAAGCTTAGAAATAATTAGCTTAATAATGTTACTGTTCGGTAAAATTTGATAGCTTTATTAATATTGTTTCAACGCCAATTAACGCTCGACTAACACTTTTTATAGCTTGATACCCTGGCGCGCGTACCGTATCGTTGCAGGTTTTCTTCAGTTCAAGGAATAGCGCTGGCCATGTGGCCCTCGTATTTACGACTTTGTCCTACATGCAATAATCTTTCCCGTATTGCTCTACCGTGTTAATCAATTTCACGCGAAGCCTCGTAAGATCGTGACAATTGATGGTGATGTGTCAGTTGTCACTCTAAAAGAACAAGAAATCAAGAGCACTACGTTCTCGTATAAAAAATAAAGAACACCCACGCGTTGAAGAATGCAAAAAAATAATAATTTTTTTATTTACTGAAACACCGATCTCGGTTAAAAAGCTATCTATGACAACGGTAACCGTTAAATTAAATTAAATTGGATAGTGTCTCGGTTTGTGAATAACGATTTGCAAACCACTGCGGGAGTTTCAAGGTACACCGAAAGAAGGAGGTAGTCTCTTTCTTCCTCTCTCTCTCTTTCTCTCTCTCTCTCTCTCTCTCTCTCTCTCTCTCTCTCTCTCGCTTCCGCGACGTAATCCGGATTCTACCGAGTAATTTGTGAATCTGAGGGAGGAGGAAAAAAAGCCAGCGATTATCTCGCGTATGTGCGCGCGCGTATGTGCACGCGCATAATATTAGGGAATGTAAGTGTGGCACCGAGCTGACGTTCGGTAGTGCATTATCAGTTCGCCTCGCGCTCATAGGAAACCGCAATTTCCACAAATTACACGGATGAAAACTGACTCTTGCGACTGTACACCATCGGCTACAGCGCGGTGGAATTCATGGGTCGCGGGTTATGCCGCATTCGGTGGTATGTAGTAATTAGCAACATTGCTCCCAGATCTCCCGTGGATGGGAGGATCGGGCGAGGGCCGAGCGAGACGAGGGGGGAGGGGCGATGGGGAGGGGGAGGGGTGAATCCGCCGGCACAGATTTCATTTCGAAGGAATAGAACGCAACGGCGGCGATATTATCTTGTGCCCGTGTGTTGCGACCGTGACGTTTAACGATCGGTCATGCCAAGACTCTCTCTCTCTCTCTCTCTCTCTCTCTCTCTCTCTCTCTCTCTCTCGCGGCACCACCGGAAATCGAGAACAAAACGCTGCCACGTATATTCTTAGCCTAGAGAGACATCCCGTGACTGAGGTCGCGGGTCGCGAAATTATTCATTCATGTAAAAATTGTCGCAATCGTAATTAAAAATTTCAATAATGTATAACGGAAATCCGATCATTATATCACCACCATCAGTGTTTCTAATTTTACTGTAGTGCAAAATGCGAACGGAAAGAAACTCATTCGAGTCGGAATGGCTTAAACGGTCCAAAGAGGATTGATCTTATATTTCTCTCGTGACTGACACAATTTTGAATGAATATTTTCAAAAATAACTATTCTAAAAAAATAAGTATTCTCCTATCCATTTTATTTTTTCTCTTTATAACATTGACTGCGACGTCATACGACATATCATATTGTACTCAAATATATGACATTATTTTCGGAAACGCTTTGTCACTCAAATGACATCAAATTTTTGTAATTCTTGTTATGATCTCCTTCGACGTAAAAAAAGAAGTAACGAAATTATGTTTGACTGCCTGGAAATTTCTTGTAAATTGAATATCCTTTGCATATGAATGACGTGGAAATCAATATTTAACAAGCGTTGATACATATATATTGAAATATAATAAATTAACATCTTGAAATGCACAGAAATAACGATCGATTCGACGTTACACTTTTAAAAATATGAATGTGAATATGGTGGTATGTTCCACACACCATTGGTGGCAAAATCACATCTATATTTTTAAGGGTACAAAATATTTTATCGTCAAACATTCTGTGATCTCGCTGTCGAGCGCGTTCAAGAGAGTCGCGATCGGCGTGTTTCGTTTTTGACAAGGGCAGGGGAAGATGTAATATTATCAATAATCGATACGTTTTCTCGCGATCAAAGTGGAACTGTGCGAAGGTATCCCCGATCGATTTTTCTGCCGTCACGACGAGAAGAGAGCCGGGAACGAGACTTTCGCATCGAGTTTTGCTCCCGCGGAACGTCTTCCCCGCCGAGTTTATTAAAGCGCCGTGCAGCTGTAGCTGAATTATCGCCGGAGTTTCCTGTTTCGGCTCCCCCGCGGCAAAAAGCGCGCGCGGCGCTCAGCGGGAACGAGACAATTTGACCGCCTTATTCGAATTTACTTTTCTCCCGCGCGCGCGAGCGCGCTCGTATCTGGGCGCCGTAACTTTCTGCCGTAGGCGGAGAGGGCATCCAGGCAGGCGGTTGCGCCATTACCCCCCTCCCCTCCCCGACCCCCGAAGCTAATGTACCCTCACAACGATCATTATGTAAATTCAAGTGTGATAGAGCGCCCGCGCCCGGGCTGTAACGCGAGCGAAACTTTTTCCACGGAAGCTAATCAATTCATTTATCGTGTACCCGATGTACCCGCCGCGCGTTCGTTGAGACGGCGCAAGTATCAAGGACTCTCCTCGAGAGGCTGCCGAATTTCCGGAGGGATAGATAAATACGCCGTGGGAGGGAAGAGAGGGGTCACGCGTGCCCCTCCCTCCATT
This sequence comes from Wasmannia auropunctata, assembly GCF_000956235.1. Lineage (NCBI taxonomy): Eukaryota > Metazoa > Arthropoda > Insecta > Hymenoptera > Formicidae > Wasmannia > Wasmannia auropunctata. The sequence continues at coordinate 205,187 of NW_012028691.1, read as the reverse complement.
CCCCCTCGTTGTTAACCCACACTTTTATTACGAATCTTTGCAGACGATAAAAATGCCACGCAACAATCGAATAGCTATTATTATTATTATTATTATTATGTTTCCAGATTGGTCCAGATCCGACTGCCCTTCAATTCGCGCGTGTTCAACGAGTGTGAGGAATTAAGAACAGTGACATATAAAGGAACGCTCGCATAATTATCCGTGGAATTAAACTCACCGGGATCTCGTCGGCGATTTCCTCAACGCCGGAAGCGCGCGCGTCCGCCGCCGCCGCCGCCGCGCGCGGACGTCAGTCGGCAGGCCGGAATCTCGTTATCCGCCCGCATCCGCGGCGGGTCCCGCGGCTGCAGGGAGCGCCGGTACGGACAAAAGAGAGCGCGACAGCGCGCGCGCGCGCGCGCGCTCGATGCCGGATCGCGGGAGGGAAGGGGGGTCGCGAGAGCGCCGGAAACTTTCCGCGTTAATGAAATTTCTTTGGGCGAGAAACTCTTCACACCGCGGGGCGCGGCGGGCGGCGCCGCCGCGAAGAAGCCGCCGCAAAACCGCGCGCACTTAACCGCAGACGAAATAAAGGAGGGAGGGGGGGCGGAGAACGCAAACGGCCGATTATTATCTTCCCCCGCGTTCGTCGCCGGCTTCGCGCTCCCGGTGACCCTTTTTCAACCCGATCGCGACGAGCGACGCGTTCGGGTAGGATCGATCCCTCGACCGACGCGTGTCGAGGAATCGATTCCTCGCGGCGCGCCGCATCGCACGGCGTTGCAACAACAGTCCGCTACGGCGCGCGTGCCGCTTTCTGTCGTCTGCGAGTGCTGCTTCGCCGTCGATCGTGTTTACGTTCATGAATGGTCCCCCGCAGTCTTCTGAGAACGTCTGGCGGGGACAGAGCGCGATAAGGTGAGAGAGCCGGTGACTTTTTGCCGCTGACGATAAATCGCAGCGATAAAAGACCGCCTAAAGTTCAAGTTTCTCTAACGATTTCTTTTTTTTTGTTTTTTTATAATAGGGTCGTTTGCGTAACCTCTTCTCCTTGAGATGTACTCGTTCTACTTTAAGTTCTACTTGTTTACGGTAAAATAACGTAATACGGAAAAGTCGTGCCGTGGATTTATTTCATTTTTAGACGCGTTTTTTTTTATGTGCGACGTCCGATTGCAAGAAATTCTTCTGCTCCTCTGTTCTCATATCGTGCCTTTACACGTTACTTTATTTCATCTCAATGTTTTGTTGTCTGTTCAGACTCTATCAGTGTGTACGATGGCTCAAAGCGATCCAAGAATCCCAAATTTGCAGGACACATTCACTCCTGTCGGTTCACAACTGTCTGGAATATATAAGCGGTAATTTCTGAATTGCTTAATGCCGTGCTTGTTATCAATTCGCTGACCTTTGACACGAGAGGCTACAGCGGTATCTTTCACTTATGTTGCAGAAGTTACGCTCACGTGACAATCAGGGACAGATTGCCGGTGATATTAACGAAAATCATTGATACGTTGTGCCAGAATAAAAGCAGAATCATAGATACGTACAGTGAGGTAATCTTTATGTAGAGGCAATATATGTATATGTGATGTAGCAATCAGATTGCTCATAATATATTATTATGCCTTGAGATGCAAAATATATACTGCTGAATTACAGGATGCCGAAAAAGATATCAAAGAGATCATAGGATTCATAAGTCAACTGAAAAATGAGATAGTCACTAACAAGGCCTTGAAGCCACTGCATTTAAATACCAAAGCAGCTAGTAATGACGCAGAGGAATGGAATAAATATCTAGAGTGCAGAACGTGCGTAGAAGGTGGAGCACCGACATGGTTCAACACCGCCTGGTTGTACTGCGAATGCTACATGTATCGTGTATTAGCTCAAGAAATTGGTTTGATGTAAGCTTTAATACATTGAACACGTAACATAAACTCATAGATTATTAGAAGAAGCTAAAATTGTTTTGCAATACTAGGAATATCATGCGCAATTACGATCCGTTCGAGTATCAAAAGCAAGCGGATTTTATCAACTCCATCGAGTCTATGGACTTAATGATTGCCTTGTATATAAAAGACATAATATGTAATAAGGAATACAATAAGGGAAACTCGAGGAATGACTTTCTGAAATTTTTGAAATTGAGCTTGTGGGGCAACAGGTTGTATCTCTATCTAATTCTCTCCAATACGTTTGTCTTCTATAACGATGCCTTATGAATAAACAACGATACCTTTACAGGCACGATCTATCTGCAACTGCAGGAGCCCCTAGTAGCCAGACTGGTAATCCGCTCGTTATAGTGGAGTCTCTAAACGAGAATATAGTGGTAAACGATTGGGAGAGTGTGTGGGATATCGTGAACAAAAAGATGAAGGAAAACGATAATGTTCACATAGTACTTGATAACGCGGGATACGAACTCTTCACCGATCTATGTTTAGCCGCTTTTCTGGTTACTATTGTACCTACGACTAGGATAACGTTTCACGCAAAATTGTACCCGTGGTACGTGAGTGATACAACTGTTCGTGACTTTCTCTGGACATTAGATTACATGAACAGCCTGAACAGTTATCCAAATATGCAATTATTGGGTAAGACGTTCAAGAATCTACTGGACCAGGAAATTTGGCGTGTCAAGGTACATTTAATTTGCATCCTCTGAAACTGTTGTAGACTATTCTACACGTAAAGTTATGTTGAATGTAACTTGAGCTTAACTTTTACCCAACAGGACGAGCCTTATTGGACGGGACCGTATGATTATACGCAAATGAAAGAAAAAGAGAGAAATATATATGCTCAATTGTCCGACGCTAAATTGGTAATATTTAAGGGTGATCTGAATTACAGAAAACTTCTGGGTGATGTAAATTTCGAATATAATACAAGCTTTGCAGCTGCACTGGGAAGTTTTCGACCTACGAATATTTTGAGCTTGCGCACTATGAAATCCGATATTTGTGTCGGATTGCCAAATGACGTAGCTGAATTCTTTGATCAGCACAAAGATAAACTGATAACCGGAGAGTATGGTCTTATTCAAGCAGCTTTATTTAAAATCTAAAGTATATCAGATCTCTTTGTAAAATAAAAATAAAATCGTTGATTTATGATAATTGTTGAACATCTTTGAATTATGATAATCGTAATTACTTACGTTTATCACACTGTATAAATATACGAAATTATATAGCACGATATTTGTACATATTGTACACAGATATGCACGAGAATATTTATCTATGTGTAAAATAATATTTTGAAAAGTATATTTTTCTTGCAAAAGAAATTGAGCTTGTGGGCTCAAAAAAAACTTTATATTTCTTGTAACATATCCATATTTATTCTGTGCCATATTGTATATTAATTATTCGATCCGTTATAGTCTGTACATATTTCTATATAGATACGTAAATAAAATCTATATCTAATTACAACTATTTTCTAATATTTTACACAAATTTTTCATCTACATTTTATAAATTGAACTATTTTGATATATAGTTATTTTACGAATTAAATTTTCTTATGACAAATTCAGCAATTAAAACAAATGCTGTTGATTTGTAACTAAATTATGCAATATAATGATAAAAATAAGGATGTCTTAATAAATACAAGTTGCCAGTGTACATAGTAATGATTATCTACTTTTTTTACAAGTCTGTATAATAAAATTGCTTAGAGAATCAGTGTTAAAAATTTTTTTGTTTCATCGTAATTGAACAATACGCTTTTAAATGATTGTTTAAAGTTATAACTATTCTTTATTGTTGATTGCTTATTTAATAAGTTATGACACGCTCTTATATATCAATTCTTATACAATTCAAAACGCTGCTCAAGCTTACTCTTCATATCAATGATAACACTATACTATTCTCTATTTAATTAACATATTACATATATAAGTCAAAAAAGAAATTTAATAAAAAGTAATAAATATTGATTATTTCTTGTTTATTCAATTTCAATCGACGGTATATTACATACGTGTGTGCACATAAAATTATAAAGCAAGTCTGTATGGATATAATACTATATTTATACAGAATATTCAAATGTGTAAAATTAAATTTCTATGTTTTGATTTAACTGATTTGACATTAATTCGACGCTCTTTGTATACTTCAAGTATAATAAATTTATCGCAATAAATTATAAATAAAATTTTAAATTGCAAAATATAAGAAATACAATTTCAACAAGTATGATCTGATTTAGTGTCCATGTAACCGCACAATAATTATTATAGGCCAATCTTTTAAATTGATATATCTGGACATTTTCCAGCACTCGTTAAAATTTTTGATTCTTAAGTTTCTATAACAAATATTCATATAAAGATATGTTCTTCATTGTGAAACTTCAACTGGGAATAATGCCATGTTTACATAATTGTAAATGACAGATTTCGAAAGAGATTTAGAATCTCGCACATAGCATCAGTTGCAAATATTTATTTTACCATCATTATATAATATAAAACATTGTATATTCCGATCCGTAATTAAGTAGAACTCGTTTAATCGTACTCGATTTTTCATATCAAAGCATCGTAAAAGAGACAGATTTTACCAAGTGGCAATAAAGCTTTATCAACTGATTTTAAGATTAAATGTAATAAAAATTAATGTATATTAGCATTCACAAAACTTTGAGTAAATTCGTTTTAATTATGAATATGCTATAAAGACTACAATAATATGAGCAATAATTGTAATAATAATTATAATCACTATTACAATAAAAGAAGTAATAATTATTATAATACATTTTAGCAAATAACTTAAATGCACTATAATTTAACTATTATTATCATCAAGTACTTGATTTATATGTGCTGATATATGCTTGTCCAGCAAGCTTTCAGATGAAATAGTATTTTATTAATATGACATTAGATAATTTCTCTATAGACAATTTTTAATACCCATAAATAAAAATTTATAAAGAATGTATATGTATGCATTATTTTCGCGTATACATATTACTTTTCTATGCAAGTATAAGTGACACAAATAATCATTATTATAGGTTATAGTTATTAGAATCATAAAAATTCAATTTTAGTTAAAATTTGATCTTACAATTAGATAAAACATTATCATTTAAAATATGAATTATAAAAGTCATTTGATATCTCTTGTATTGTAATCCAACATCTCTCTAATCATGTCAATCCAATATGCGTCCTACAAGATTTATTTGGAAAGTAAGTGCCCCAATTATAAAGAACTTAAATACATGAAAAAGTATTAATTAAAAATTAAATCTGATTACTACTGATCTGAGCAATTACTATTTATTTTCCTACTTTATTTATAAAGAAAATTGAAAATGAAGCAAAAACATTTAATTTTTTTTATTAAATATGTCCTTTTTTATGACTGGCAGTTACTTCCAAATGTTCTGGTCTTAATATCTACACATTTCGCATGCATATCTATATAATATATTAGCAATCAAGAAAACATTATGAATAAACAGAAATTTTGGAATTTATATTACAATAATTTTTTGACAATTACAAGTTTTGCGATACATTTTACGTTGCTCTTGTAACATACAATATATGCTCTATCGAGTAGAATTCAATAATATTCAATAGCAGATTATATCATTAAAATTTACTGACAAACTCTAAAAAATTATTTTTATAATACCAAACATATTATTTACAAAATTATGTTTGAAAACAAGGCTAAAATAATGCCTCAGATAACGCCTTCAAAATATGCTTGGCGTAGAGTATTGCACTTCATATTTATTCTTATAAATATTTAAAAAAATGTTCCAGACACATATTCTTTTAAATCATCAAAAAATAAAAATAGATAAAAAAATAAATGTTTTAATGTAAAAATAAGAAAGTTTGGCCCCATACTTTTGGGCCAATTAATATCTCAATTATTTCACAAAGGATATTAACAAATTCCAACTACCAAAAGTTGATTTTGTTGTTATATTTAATAGTCTCAGAACAAGCAGCTTGTAATACTATACATGAACTAATCTATATGTTCAACTATCAAATTACAATGAAGTTATCACTTATCTAAGAAAATTTTGAATAACATATAAAAATGTCGGTAACCGATAATAAATAGTTCATCATCATTCCATTTTACAAATCTGAGCAGTTCATTGCCACATGGTAATCAGTACAATCTGTTTATATGTATGTATATACCAGAAGACATTGTAACAATATAACGAATCTGTATGAAAAGTGAACATTTATATAGAAGTAGTTGTGCAGAGAATTTCATACAAAATTTATAACAGTTAAATGATAACCAGAAATGTGGCACTTTGCGAAACGTCGCACGAAGTTAGCCATCGCGTAAAATTATAATATCTATTAATATTATCTACATAATGAATGAAATTAACGATTTAAAAAATGTGTCTAAAATTCTTTTCTGGACGAAAGATTTAAAATGCACGTGTACAGATTGATTGAACTTAAAAGTATTTAAAGGAACGCGATTTAATCTTAATGACTCGCGGATATAGCGCGAAAATTCTCTATGACGTAAAGGAGGCACATGTATATACTATGTATTAAAAATTAGGATTTAAAGGAATATATGTACATACTTGTATATTTCACAAAATTATGGCTAAAAACATATATATAATCTAGATTCCTTCAACACTGCCACAGTATCCATTTTGAGGCACCCCGCATAGTGTCCTGTGTCTTATATCGTTTATGAAACATAATACATTCGTAAACACAACGGACAAGCAAGAAAGACGGAAGTTCAATGCAATGTAATCGTTCTTTCCCAAATGAAGTAGTACTAGTCCAGCACGAGGCATACATTCACGCTCATTATTTTATAATATTTAAATATTCATTATCGGCTATCAAATATGTATTAAATAATAATAACGGAAATGAATAAAATTTTCTTTTAAAAGTTTTCTATGTAGTCAAATACGGATAATTTGGTCTGAATCATGTAACAAGATTTTTTTTTATCTATTTCACGTAATTGTCGCAACTAAAAGACATGCAAAATCATTAAGTTCATTATTCACATTAGTATAAGAATAATAGTATTATACAATACATAATAATAGAATTTAATAGTAGAAAACTATTCCGCGTCCACGAAATTTAAGAGTTAGTAACTGTTACTTGGTGAATGCAGCAAATACAGCCCAGAGTACCGGGTTCGCGTTACGTTTAGCGGCTTCCGCCTCGAAATCGAGGTCTAATAATGTCCGTACTCTTCGCATCGCTACTTCATAATCGTCGTCCGACAATGGCGCAAATGCATTTTCTAATACATCAGCTGCGTGTGCTAAAATAACTAATGCCAACGTTCGTCTATCCATGCGAGCGGCATCATTCACCCAACGGCCTAATACAGCTTCTTGGATCTGGAATACAGACAGTAACATATGCCATTCTATTCATAGATTATGTAACTCCATTCAGCATCAATATTCCTTTAAAAATATAGGACATATTTTTCTATTATTTGTTTCTATATTTTTATACATTTTTTACCTTTATTCTAAGAACACCCTATGTATATCTTTTAGCATAATTAATAAAAAACGTAGAATATTTAATGCTACAGATTTAATTTATAAATTAAATTTTCAACTTGTGCTACTTTATTTATATAGAGATTTCCTTAAAATATTATTATTATTCTGTGTTATGTATGTGTTAGTAAATTAATAACTACATGAAAAAAATAATAAATATATATGAAATTATATATACACATAATTATATCATACATGTATATATATATATACATATACGCATTTAATTTGAGAGCTCATATCTTTCCATTTCCACATGTTTTTAATGTAGGATATTAAAGCATATATAAAGATAAGATATTACTTCCGTAGATAATAACATAGCAACACTATAGCATAAAACATAGAATGAAGTCTCCAAATATTGAGAGAGGTATTCCATTTATGTAATCTGTATGAGAGCATAGGTCATAAATTAGAAAGTTTTTCTGTCTGAGTAAACACTGCTTACTTTTGAAAATATGTGATAAGGTCTAACGAATTTTCTATTGTAAACAATAATATTTGTGATCTGGTAAGTCAGTTTAATATAAGTGATATGTCACAGTACATGTGCGTAAATGTTATTATTAATATTGTTATTATTATTATCAGTATGTAAGGTGTATTTTTAAATGCGCAGAATATACTCTTGAATATATATATATATATATCTGTACTGTCTGTGTCTGTATCTACACTTGTATGAGTCACTCAGCCTTGTGAAATAATAATTCTCAAAATTTCAAAAGCACGCTGTATATGTATCGATAACCAAAAAGTGGTATTGTAAAAGTAATTTACCTTTTTCACAAGACGACTTTTGGCGAGGTTGTCGGTAAGAGGATGAGTCGTCATATCAAACAGTAAGAAATTTTGTTTCTCCGTGGTTAAGACACCCTTCTCGACAAGATTTTTCGCCAGCCGTTCTCTGACGTTTTTCAACTGATACCTTAATTTCAATGGGTTCCACGTTTCTCCTGCAACCACGCGAGACACATTTTAGGACCAATACCTGGTGCGTGAGTACAGCAATGAAGGAACTAACCACTGAGATATTCTATCCAACTCTGCACAGTCTCCGGCGGGTCTGTGTCCTTTAAGTGTTTCAAAGCTTCGTCCAGCAGTACGTCTCCCGTAGGCGCGTCGTTCTTCAACAGGAGCTTTCTGGCCAGCAGGCTCTTCTTACGCATGCCGGCTTTCTCCAGCTCGACCCTACCCCGAAAGGCGAGCTCCGCCAAGATACATCCCCTTAATCCGGAACTTATGCAATCGTTCCAGAAGGACGTGTATCCCTATCGAAAAAGAGAGAGAGAGAGAGAGGACAGAGTGTCAGACGCAAACCGGGTCATTCGCGAGAAGGAGAGAGAAAAATAATTTCTAGGGGCGTGAATGAACCTCTTTATCCTTGAGACCGAGCAGCAGGACCTCCTCCATGAGTGTCAGACGCGTCTCCTTGTCGGAGTCGTCGTCGACGGTGGGATTGCAGTTGAGATCCTTCTGGGACAGGCAGTCCGTGTCCGGGCTCTGCCCGGACAGCTTGTCGTTGTGGCCGCCGAGATCGGCGTTCGAGCCATCCTGGCCGTGGCCGCTGCCGCCGCCGCCGCCGCCGCCGGCGCCGCTGCCGCCGCTGTTCACCACGCGTCGCCGCTGCACCAGCCCGTCACCGCGATTCATCGTGCGGCGCGCAGGTACCACGACGGGCCACCACCACCACTCTCGGGGAAGTACGTCCGCGTGTTTCGAGGGGAGGATCCACCACCGCGATCACCTCAGAGCGTTGACGCTCGATCGAAAGCGGACGCGATCGGTCTCGGACGGTGTTGTCGTGATTAGAGGGAGCCGGCGCGGGCATCCATCGCACGGTAAACACTGGGCCGTTGACGTTTACTCCAAAGCGACATGTCTCATCCAAGATGGCCAGGCGGCCCCCTTCTCGCTGACCTCCTCCACGTCCGGCTCGCGCGATTGCCTCGCGGTGGGCCGAGTCAGCGCGGCGGATGACGCGCGGCGCGACGCGACGCGACGGGCGACCGACGACGTGAAGAGCGACGGGCCGTGCGAGGAATGTGCGTGTGTGGGACACCGCGCGGGTACCTCCTCGCAGTCTGCCTTCTGTCGGCCGCGTTTAACGTGACACCGACTCACCGCGAGGCACGACACGTCCGCGAGGAAGGCGCTAGTGCGAGGTACACGTGCGAAATCGCGAAACAAGTCCGGAACATCGAACTCGTACTGGAGGTCCACTCGTGCCACGCAAAGGCAGGAAAACGGCAAGGACGAACGTCTATCGCACCCGCGGCAACAATCACGAATCAGCGAGCGAAGCAGTGTCGCCAGAACGCAGAGGTGTTTCGTACCAACCTGAACGACGCGGGGATCTATTTACCCAGCATATTACACCGAGTGGCCATTGGCTCTCGCGCGCGGCATGTGATCGCGCTAGGGAATAACTCGGGGCGCCCAATCGGCCTTTCGCTTTTCCGGAATTAGTGATAGACATTGATAAGACACCTGTGTGCAAAAAAAATAGACATTTCCGGTATTGGGCATTTAATTCGTATTTATACTGGCTATATACTATATTCGTGCTCCGTTGTTGTGTCGACTGGAAAGTTGAAAACTGTTTCTTTGTTATTAATTAATTATTGCGAAAATTTAATTATGCTTGTATCTATATTTAATTATCTTTTATTTAAAAGAAATTTAGTTGATATTGCTATAGCGATATTTATTGTTGGTAAAAAAGCACGCAACTTTATATAAGAAATTTCAAACAATGAATATAACAAATTTTTAAATAAAAGCCTCATTTTTCCTTATCTGATAAATTATAATAATAAAGAAATAATTAAGGAGGAGTAAAGCTATCTGGGAAAAAAGTTCCATATATAATTATATATAATTATTATAATTATATGCAAAATATGTCCATATATGTTTTTTTCCTTTATAAAATTATTCTTTACAATACAAAATTGATAATAATAAGAAGGAAACATAAAATACAATTAAAAGAATAATTTTTACATTGTTTCTTTTACAAAAAATAAAGTTTGAAGAAATGAGAAAAATTGCTCATATATAAGTGATTAAAAATATACATATATAATTATATAACAATTTATGAACAATTTTTCTTATTTCTTCAAACTTGATTTTTTGTAAAAAAAAAACAATGTAACAATTATTCTTTTAATTATTTTTTATGTTTCCTTCTTATTATTATCAATTTTGTATTAAAGAATAATTTTACAAAATTAAGAAAGAAACTATATATATAGACATATTTTGCATATAATTATATATAATTATATATGGAATTTTTGTCCCTTGCAATTAAAGTCTCTTAATTGGAGTTTCAACTAATGGTTATTTATAAATAAGATACTCTTTAGCAAGTACAAGGAATAATATATATTATATATAATTTTATATAAGAAATTTTTAATATGATCGAGATATATTATTAATATAAAATAAACATTCTTAATTGAAAGCTTCATTCACCCTCCTCCCAAAACATTTTTAATTGAAAATTTAATTCACTTTCTTGCATTTATTAAATATTTTTTACATAAATAATGTTTACAATCAGATCGATTATTTTAATTGTCAGAATTTAAATCTCAATAGCTTCTAAGTATCATATACTTATTTCAAACACTAAACACACATATCGATCGTGCCGCAGGCAATTGATATGCCATGACAAAGTTGGGAATATTTTATTACACAATAGCACGATCCGATATATACGAGTTAATAATATCACGGTTTTAGTTTCCGGTTAGGAATTTATCCGGTCAGCGGATTCTCCCGATGTTTAATCGAAATATCTTCGTATTTCATCATTCGTCTCTTCTGCCTGCTATTTTATGTAATAACAGCGCTCTGTTCTATTATCTTCAAAATTATCATCAGACGTGCGTTCACAATGGAAACCATCTGTGAACACGTCCAAGCGTTTCGCGAAAGTCTTATCGCTTCCGTGCAAATAACGTGCTTATCAAATGTTTAAAAAAAATGTTAATATGCTAACATTATCAAGATTGTCGACAAACGTAACAGATGCGCGAAAATCTGCTGCTGCAATAATTTGTTACAATAAAAGCAACAAATAAAAACTGTCGGAAGGGTTGAACTATCCCGATCAGAACGATTCCGTTTCTCGTAAGTTATTGTATCATGAATAATCAAATATTATCGGGATCATATCTTTCGTCACCTTGCAAGCATGTGGAAAATTCAATCTTAATCGGGTGCGGCTGTTCGATCGAGAAAGATATCTTATTATCTTATTATATATAAATATATATATATATATA
>NW_012028691.1:184691-193288 GCF_000956235.1 Wasmannia auropunctata | reverse complement strand
AGAGAGAGAGAGAGAGAGAGAGAGAGAGAGAGAGAATAATTCAACAATTCATATTTAATTATTATTATTATATTTAATACTAGCTGTATTTACTATATTTATATTTAATCTCAATGTCATTTATCTGACTAGCATTGTTTATCAGTAGCACTGCTGTCGTTTTGCCTTTTGTATATACAATCGTTAACCTTGAATCTCAAGGGAAGAGCTAAAATCTTCGAATTATAGAGATTTCGAAATTCGATTAAAAAAGAGTTAACATATAAAAATTCGACTTACGGAGGCTTTGTACGAGAATTTATAATTTTCCGATTATAATGGCTTTTAAAGGAAAAAAACTCAATATTTGACGGATTATTTATTGTATACATATAATAAATGTAATCATAAAATAAATACCAGGCTATTACTTATGGTTATACATAGCTACAACTTATTAATTTTATTAGATATTTTTAATTTTATTAAAGGTAGCGACAATAGAAGTTTGACTTATAGCGATGAACTTCGACTTGTAAAGGCCTGGCTTTAAATTCGAGTTGCAGAGATAAAATAATATATTTAAATATCTGACAAATAATTCGAGTTAATGTAGATTTTATTTTGATTTATAGAGGTTTTTCATAGCGAAGCGGAAGGGAATAAACAAAATTTTCGTTTTATAGAAGTTTTCAAATTATAGAGGTTCGACTGTATATACGTATATAGAATAAATTTATTATTATATAAGATGATAATAATAATAGTGCAGATTTATTTGATTTTTAGTTTTGTTTTAAAGCTCGGATCGGAAATTCGCAATCGAGAAGAAGAAGAGTCCGTCTCTTCGGTTTGCGGGATTGGCTGCAAACCGAACTCCGGAAAATCGAACAGTTAAAAATAGCTCGCATGGGTTCATTGAAACTATTTGCGTGTTTCGAAAATAATGGAAGCAGGCTAATCGAGATCGGAACGTAGAGAAGTCGAGTGGCTCGGTCGAGGGGCGCCGATCGGGCTTGTCACGGTTCTGTCCCGCTCTACGGCGACGAGCAGCGTCGAGGAGCAAGACTGAGCGTTCGGCGTTCAGTTCAGTTCACGGTGATCGCTCGATCAGGTGGCATCGAGCGGGATCTGCTCGCGCGCCGTCGCCCCGTCGCGTTCCCGCGGTCGTACTCGCGTCGACGAAGGGGAAATACAGAGAAGAAATAAAATAAAGACGCACGTCACCGGATATCGCGTTGTGTCCTCCGTGGGAAAACGAGATATTCCACCGGGATATCCATCCGGGAAGGGAAATCGACGATAATGATTCAGCGGATTCCTCATTGAATAGATCAGTACGTCGGATCGGCTATCAGGTGAGACCGGCGAAAGGAATTTCTACGGTCACTACCGTCGCGCGGAGAATTCCTCTCCGCGAGGTATACGCGACGCGCCGCTCGCTCATTTATTATCCTGGGATCCTGGATAACGTAACTGCTTAAGAATGACGTTTACGAATGACTTTTAAATGTCTTTCGTAGCTGATTGGCGCACAGGCTCGTTCAAAACGCGACTTTCACTGCAGGAAAATTCGGATCCGCACAGGCAGAGCGTCTCACTGTCTCGATACACTCGATGCTTTATTCTAAATTGCTGTTCAACTCTGTGGCATGAATTACATACTATATTAAATTTGAAAGAAACGAAATATAGTGCGCGTTTAATTCCAGGAATAAAATTTAGTCTTTTCTCGAAGCAGATTTTAATATTGAATATTTTTAATGCTATCCCAAGATTCTTGACATTATTATATATGTTAAAGATTAGAGATTATATAAAAATAGTCACATATCTCTTTGAGAAAAGAAATGATGTTATTAAGAAAGTTGTATAACTATATTATTATATTTTAGTTGTACTTTGATTATATATTATAATGACAAATTTTTTCCATATTTTTCAAGATTTTTCGTCTCAATATTTGACATACATACTATTGATACTATTTACATGAGTAAAATATTATTTATATGAGTAAAGTATTACTTAATTTATTTTTAATGTTTTAGATAGTAGGGTACAGTGAGGTAATTTGAATAGTGGGGTAATTTGGATAACAGTAAATATTTGCAAGAATTTTAGAAAAAAATAAGAGATTTTAAGATACATTTCATTAGATCAATGTCTGATCTAATAAAATGTATCTTAAAATCTCTTATTTTTTTCGAAATTCTTGCAAATGCTTACTGTTATCCAAATTACCCTACTATTCAAATTACACCCTAAGTCTTAATGTACTCAAACAAATTTAAGTCGTCAGATTTTTAAATGATTTAAAAGGAAACTAAAGATATAATAAATATTTTAAATGATATGATTAAATTATATTATGTTAAATAATTTCTGAATTCAAACGTTATTGAATAATTCCTAAAATTATATCTGAAATTGTTGCGAATGCGCGAGAGCAGAGATCGACATGCAACTTCCGGACGACTAGATTTTAAATTCTAGAGCGAAGCGACGACCGCGCGTCAATGCTCTGAATAGGTTCCTACGGTAACATTCATGCAGTAGCATACTTAAGAATTACATCATACGATTACATGTCCCCCCAGCTGACATGATTCTAAATTTCACACGAGCTATTATTTCAATCGCGCGCATCGCTCGTCGCCGACCCTCGATTCCCTCGCGGTCGCGATGAATCGTCGTTTCGTCGGCACGCTCATTCCGCCTCATCGTCGATCTCACAAAAGGGAAACCATGGGAATCCCGCCTAATTATATTATTCATAATTAGCTGGGATTCGCGCGCGGAGCAGAGTGGAGCGGAGTGGCGCGGCGCGGCGGCCGAACGAGCAGTCCTAACGATGTGAAACGACGGATTATCACGGTTATCCGAATGCACTTGGCATATACCGAGACAGTCGGTCGAGACGCACACACGAGCGTTCGACCTTTTTTTTTTCGTCTTTCTTTTCTTCTCTTTCCGTTTTTCTTTCCAGAAGAAACGTATTTACCTTGCTACCGGTATATCCGCCGCGTTAAAGTAGCAGCGAAGTAGTAAAGTGAAACGGATAACACACCTGTGCAGTTGTTTGGTTCACGGATATACGATTTGGTTAACGGACTTCAAATTATACGGTTCTCTGTCGGAGATGGAAAGACTTCGGCGTTGTGCGGCTCGTACGAGTCGCTACGATACGGCGTATGTTTGCACAAACGTCACTTTTTCACGGAGCTACGTGGGACAATGACAAACACGCGCCGCGTAGCAACAATCTTCGGTTAATTGTCACGAGTCGATTTCACGCAGCTATTTCGCTTCAAGGAATAATCGATCTCATTTCGTTTTCACATCGTGATTACCGTTTGCTACTAAATATCTATTATAGATATTTAAGAAATTATATTAAAACTCTTTTTAAACAGAATTCATCTTTCTTCCTTTACTTAGGATTTAAAAAGTTTTGATGTTTTTGTTAAAGACAAAATTTGGTAAAAATTTTTCTTAAAAGTTTTCAGAAATTCTATATAAATTTTAGAATTTTTTAGAAAAATTCTTAGAATTTTTATATAAATTGAAACATTGTTCAGAAAAGCTGAGAACATCTGTATCTTTTCTAGAATTCTTTATATACGATTTTTAAAATATTCTAAGATTTTTTGTTCTATAATTTCGAAAAAAAACATAAAATTTGAAGAAGCTTATATTAAGATATTTTTTTTAGAAGTCTTCATAAATTTAAAATTTCAAACATTCTTAAAAACATTATGAGATATAAGAATTCTTTTCACCAAAGAAATATACTGTAAATCGATTGCGGAATGCAAATTACATGGAACGTACGCGAATTCGTAACCTGCATATGTACAACAACACCACCACATGAGCGCGGCTTTGAATACCACAGATTTACCCTGTTAATTTCTGTAAACACGCTGTTGCGCATCGATTTCGTAATGAATTTATTCGCGGCGGAGTTGTTTGTGAACGCTCGGGCATATCCCGCGAGTGCATATTTCTCGCCTGAAGAGACTCCTCTTCAGCATACGTGCGCGCGCGTTTTAGGACGTACTTTGCGACCAGGAAGCAGATTTCAACAGCGTTTTTAACGATGTCTCGTAAACCACGGCGTCGATAAACACGCTGCTTCCAGCCGCGTAAGAAATTACACGACGGCAATTATATGTGGGTTACGCACAAATTTTCAAGCGAAGGGGTACGAATATATGTAGTAACATTCGGCAATGAAAAAGCGAACGGTATCTTCAACATTCCTCACCGAGATACGTGTTCGAAATAAACGCGCGAGGAACCGGACTGACAATTTGACGACTGAGGGAACATGACGCGACGGTTCTCTTCAAACTGTACATATTTTCCAGTGAAGCTGCATCTTTAGTAGTTGTTAGCTCATTCTTATTTAAAAAAAAATATATATATATATCTACATATTCTTGCTTTTAACTGTTTCGCAACGCGTCTAAAGTCCGAACACGTCAAAATCGGAAAGATACACATATCCTTGCTCGTAAATAGGTACATTAACTGATTCAATCTGCGACTCTCGCTCGTTTCACGCAACTTTAATGCAGTGCCTTTCGATAGAGCGAAGAGATTTGCCAAGATAAATTCCTTTCTTTTCTCGCGCCCTATAAGTTTATAGAGCTTATACATACAGCGCGATTTTGCAATCGGTATTTTAACGAGGCGCATAGACCGCGATTGCCTTTTTAGATCGGTTTAACCGCCGCGTAAAGAGCGTAGTGTCGTGGTACTGGTTGCGCGCATCGCGAATTCGGTATCGCACGCTTCATAAATCGAGGAAGAGGGCTTTCGAAGCGAAAGTACAACGCGACGCTCGCTGAAAAAAGATGTAATTTGATAGCGTTTCATCACGGATGACCGATCACTTTCCAGCCACGGAACGCAAAAAGTGCCTTAATGACAGCGAAGAAGGGGGGAAAGAGGAGGCATGGAACATTCTCATTCTCAGCTTAAAAATTTCAACCTTCGAGCGAGATCGCCGACCAGCATCCTTCAGAATCTGCGTTGCTGCGCGACGAATATTATTTGAAAATATAAAAATCGGAAGCGAACGAATTAATCAAACGCCCAATTAGTTACGTGAATAAAATCGCATTGTTTATATCATTCAATAAGAACAAATTTCAACTTTTTTTTAAGTAATCTCACACGATTAGCATATTAATTATGTATTAATTACGCGTCGCACAATTCTCTTCAGAGTGAATACCGAATGAGTCACGTCAAATGACTATTCTCCCTTCCCCAGGGCGTAAAAAAATGTTATACATGCGAAACGACATTAATTATCTGGAACGCATAGCAGGTATTGGCATCGAGCGCATTCGTTACGTTCGAAACTTTCACTCCACGCGCTACTTGAACGATATTATCTTTTCTTCTTTCTTTTTTTTTTTAAATGTGCGTAAGCAACCGTGGCGAGCGAACAGGCGAGTTGCGTATACGTTTTTTTTTTCATGCGGCATAAAATGCACGTTCAAATCATTTCCCATATCCGGACAGAGATAAGAAGAAGATAGGCGAGCTTTTTTTACAAATAGAGTGCGAGTATCAATGAATGAATAATAATTGCATAATAAACATGGTTTCATAAGTGAATTATGATACGCTTGGGACTTCCCTTATTAATTCTGTCGTCAGAGCAGTAAAATAGAGATTGTGTGGACTATTTATTGCCGTTTATTGCAATAAAAAATTATTTTGTCCTTGTATTTTATATTAATAAGCATATTATCTACCTTTCTGACATCGAAGTGATCAATGTCAAGCAAATAATATTAAATAATAAGATTATAAATCGTAAAAAAATTTTAGTTACTAAATTTTAAATACATATTAATTTTCTTATGTACATATCTATTACGCTTTTTATTTTTAAAAATAAATTCCTTAAATAAAAAAAATCTTTGATACTTTTGTGTTTCGCTTGTTGTATGTATTCGATTAATTTATAAAATTTTCGAAGTACTTTGTGTAAAATAAAGAAGTGTCATAAGATTTTCATCAAGCGTGTTTCGAACACATTTTTACGTCTGATTTGTGCTCCGAAATTTCTCAACGATTTACTCCGCGATAGGAACTCGGGAAATTTATTATCGGTCTAGTTGAAGTTTATGCTCGTTCGAAACGCGCTGGGGCACGAAAATAGCTTGTAAGATGGAATGAATTCCCGATGAAAAACGTCTTTTAACTCAGCACCAACCCGTTCTAGTTCTGTATCGTTCGATTCGATCTCGACCTAAGGTACGTCACGGTAGAAAGCACGCAGACTCACGGTATCGCGTATCCCGGGTACGTGCACCACCCCGTGGCGTGTCTCGCACACCGGGTTTGCATACGCGCGTGCACATGACATTCCTCTTACGCTCTGATAGTGATCCGACGCGACGGACGGTTCAGCCTCGAACCGACCGACCGACCGATGCGGGAAGGCCACCGCTGGCGGACACGTTTGTCGTGTCCTAGCGCTACGCGTGCATGAATTATATAATGTATGGACCGGTCGCACGAATTACGCAATCGAGAAAGTCGAAGCATCCACCGGTCCCGATCATCGGATCCGCCAAATTCATCCGCCGACTGCGCTTCAACGATCAGTCGCGTCCTGCAACAATGAAACGCGATTGTACTCAGAACCAGTTAGGCCTGGGGATTATTTATGCTTCGGTCTTAATCCTTATAGATGTCAGCCAATAGAGCTGCCGTCCTAACCAAAATTTGTATTCTCATTGGTTGAAAAATTTAAGGATTTTAAGATTAAGACCGAAGCATAAATCAGGTTTTAGGGTTTGATGCACCCCGCGGCGTCACCTGTCCCGATTTCTTCCTTACCTTTAATGACGATTTTGAAGATTAAGCCGCGTGTCACACTTTGTCTCGGGATAGACCTCTGGCGAGGTGAACGTTGTACATAGCCTAGGGTGGGGTTTAACCCGGTAACAAGTGAGCTTTCATCCCGTCCCTGTTCGCGTGCGACCTCAATCGCTATCAGCGCGTTACTCGGCTATTTGTCTACGGCGCGGACATTCGTCTCGGTATACTATAAAATTCAATGTCGGCGACAACGCGACGACATCGTCGACACGTCGTCGTCGGAAAAGTCTCATTGGATATTCCGTCCTGTCCGACAACACGCGACCGCAATGTGTAGCAGCTCCTGGCTACGCGAATGTGGACCGTCGACGCGGATACGCATACCGTTGGCGATCGAGCCAAGACTGCGCGATTCAAAAGGTCAGAAATACTTGCATCTATGCTGAAGAAAAGTTACGGAAAATGAAAAATATTTTTCGATATAAAATTTCGCGAGAAAAAGCGCAATTGCTGATTGACCATCGCGCTTCAAAAATCGATATAGATAGAAATTTCCATTGAAATTGAGTTAATATATTCCAAGCAGCATTCCGTAATTCTCAGTTGAGAGACGCGTTTGTGAATTCGCTACATTTCGAGGAGTTTTATACATATGATAACAGAGTCGGAGATAACAAAGAGTCGGAAATTGTAGGAAAGATGCCCTTCCCCGGATCTCGCGAAACGGCTTCAACGCGGGTTAAAATGGCTCAAGACGCGGCTCGCTGGTGGCTATATGGTCTCCAGGTGTGTATGGAAGACCAAGGACGAAGGGATCGACCGACAGGAAGAGGAGCGATTAGAAGAAGGAGCGGTTAAACCGGAAAGTCGAGCGCGCGCGGCTGAAGGGGGTCGCCGGAGCAAAACTGCTACATCGGATTGTTGGCTCCGTTGTTGGCGGATAGGCCGGCTTCCACGAGCGCGCGACCGCGATTAATCGCAGCCCGCCGGGCAATTGTCCGCGCACGTATCCCGCTTCCGGTCCTGACGACCCTCAACGGGCGGAATAGCGAAAGCTATTCCGATATTCCGGGGACGACGTTGTGCCACCGTCGGGTGCCCCCGCGACCGCAATAACACCACCGACGCAAGTGTCGGATTACGCCGTTTTAGGCGCGGATTTAGCGTCTTACCGCCGCGAGAATCGAGATCGAGCCGACCGCAGCCAACCGCAGCGCGGGTCGGTGACACGCGACCCGACCCGTGGAACCAAGAGGATATTATCCTTCTGGAGAACGTCCGACCGTTTGCCTATACACTCGATGGCATCGGAATTTGTAGAGATAACAGACCACGACTATACGTAGTTTCGAAAATATGTACAACAGGTACAGGTTTTCTCAAATGGTAGTTACTATAGATAATAATAACGTCCAAGCTGTTTGACAGGAGATATAGAGAAACTCAACTGTGTATAGAGGTAGCGCGGGAAAGAAAAATCCTTCTTCACGGATGAAGAGACATGACAATTGGCGATATACCGGTGTCAACCGAAAGTGCAAGCCGCGCGCTGAGGTAGAGGGGGGGCAATAATCATCGCTCAGAAATCGACTGAAAATCGTACGTCGGATTTCTCCGCGCGGCTCATTGTCTCTCCCCGTCTCTCCCTTTCTCTTTCTCCTTCCGTCCTCCCGGAGCGAGGCTCTCGCGGAGTAATGGCGGAGGAAGGGTTGACCAGTAATCGACCTTGGAGCTCCGTCCTTTACGCATATATATATATATATATATAT
>NW_012028691.1:69010-184671 GCF_000956235.1 Wasmannia auropunctata | reverse complement strand
TATAATACGCGCCGCGTGCGCGCGTGTGTCGCGTGTCTTATTTATATGAGCGCGCGTGCGTGTGCGTGCGCGTATGGCGTATCTAGCCCGTACGCGCGCACCTATACACCATCACGCCGCGGCCACTCCGAATGCACGCGAATAAGCGGCGCGGCGCGGCCGGCCGCGGCCGCGGCGCGCATCGGCCCGATAGCGTACACGCTCGAACACACACAGGCGGGCCGAGCAATGCCGAGGGCATAGTTACACGGCTATTCCGGCGAGGAATGCTCGGCATGTCGCTCTCGTCAAATGACCAGAAAATAAAAGGACTACCTCGCCCGCGGCCTTGATAGAACGCGCCTAGAGTGGACACGAGGCTCTTCTCTCTTTCTCTTTCTTTTCATCTCTCTTTTCTCTCTCTCTCTCTCTCTCTCTCTCTCTTTCTCCGGCCGGTTACCCGCGAGTTACCCGCGAGATACCATTCAAAAGTCATCTCAGGAGATTAACTTGATGTCTGACGATCACTGGAAGTGGCCTGTGTCGCGAATCCACGTTGAGAATCGTGCAGGACTTGTCCTGTATTTTGTCTTATATCTACGCGATATACCGCGGAGTATAATCTCAAGTTAATCCTTGGTGCAAGAAAATGAAATATGTATTTCGCTTCGGCTAGGTAACACGTGGCACTGAATGTTTCCTTCCATTTCACACAGAACGTCATTCATCATCATGCAAAAATAATTAGTACTTTTCAGGGAATGTTTCGCATTGTAATAAAGTTTAAAAATTAAAGCTTACAACATATATATACCGCATAATATTATAAATCGTACACAAAGTCCACAGAAGACGAGAAAGATTTGCAAACAAAATACTGTTGTGTTAATTATGGAAAAGGAATTCTTGTTAACGAATTGGCCACAGCTTATAAATTATATGGTTGTGCATTAGCGCATCGAATATACTTGAGGACGCTTACTCGATGTCGAGTGCCAATTCTCAAAAATGTATTGTTAATAATAAAACACGCCGTTTAATTCGCGAGGTGACGTTTACTTTTTATTCCGCTATAAAACATTCATTAAGGAATCCTCGTCGTAAAAATCCGCGTTGTCGTCGGCCAAACTGAGCCATCAAGGTAACATTATGCCGAACCGGTCCCCGAACATTTTTTATCGCTATCTGATTCCCTAAATTACGGGTATAGACCTCTGTACACACGCGCTTCTTAATGCATCGTCTCGACTCGAGTCCCACGAGCATTCCTTCGCCAAATACTATCGCCGATACACGCCGCGACGTTTATACGTCGTACACGATCGCGTGTATAATTTATAGCATTAATTGCGCACATTAGAAAAATTTCTCGATAAAAAGCGAAGATAAAGCCTTTGCGGGCACTCGGCAAGAACGCTCGAGATCAAAAAACTCGGATCACATCTGCAAACAGATAAGCAAAGAAACGTACAAGTACAACAGATAAGCGACGAGTCTCGAGATAGCGCAAGACTTGGGATGCAGAGAGATCTTGGAGAGATTTGAGACCATACTCGAAAGGGATATGAACGAAAAGTTTATAGTTACGTGACGGATTTTTGTATTTTCTCGTAAAGATTTTGGTGCATATCAGAGAGAAAAGCGACAAAGATGGATCGTTTTGAGAGAGAAGTCGGCCTGAAAGCGATCATATCCGAAAATCCATTCGTGCTCCGGAGAGTCGCGCGGATAAGCCGCATCGTTCCGTCCGCGGGTATAATGGGATGCGGAGCCCAGAATCCCCCGGGTGCACGATAACAATACCTAGGAAGCGGAGCGGGTTACGACTCGGTAGCCACGCGGCGGAGAATGTTTTTACGAGCATCCGGGGCACGTCACGCTTTACGTACGCGCGTCACACTTTGCCTCAAATTGCATTCACCATAGTGCGACGTGCGCGTCGATTCCCGTCGAATGATGAATTCTCTGTCGGATAAATCCACGAGCGTCCGTCCTTGTTTTGACGTCTTCGTGTTTTAATGCTCAATCCAACCGTTAAAGATGATTGACAACTAACCGGTATTTTTCTCTTTCTAATCCTATCTCTATATATAATTTTAGCAGAGCCGGAAGATTTATAAAGATATTAAGATCGTTATCTACATTTTGAGGAATAGGATATGTATGTAAATATTTTTTTTCGTATTCTGATAGATAGTCGATATTTAAATAGACTTATCGACAGAAACCTGTACATTTAAAATGAAGCTGTGAATTTAAAGTAAAGAAAAAAAATGTAGCTTTTATCTTTTATACCTTTTGAATTTATTTTTACAATAAAGAGCGATTAATATAGATACTTATAATTTGTGAAAAAAAATGTTATAAGTTTCTTGATTAGTAATTTTTATTTTCTCCAAAATGAAGCGTCGCATTCAAAATTTTAATCTACGTTTTTAATACTTATTTATTTTGCATAGAACTAATTTTTTCTCGGTTATACTAGCAATAATTGACTTGCATGTATTCAATATATTGGCGATCGAACAATATTTTTGACATGAAACGTCAAAGTTGACTAAAAATTCACCTGTCGTCTGAATATAATTTTGCATTTACCACTTCACACCTTCGTGCGCCTAATTGCGCAATTACTGTAAAAGTACAAGTTTTTTAAGGCGAAACGCAGCCGAACCGCAGGCGTTTTGTTTTTGCCGTTTATTGCGAGACGTGCTCGACAGTATTTTGCAACTGAATTACTTGTATAATTAGAAAGGAAACTGGCAGCTGCAAGTGCAACTCAAATTCGCATTGTTGGAGTTACGACTTCCAATAAAGGACACAATTCAATCCGATCGAGAAAGAGATACGCAACGAGTAAAATAACAATCGAACGCAGAAACGTTAAAATTGTTTTATGAAACTTTATAGAAACCGTATATGAAAAGAAGTTGCACAAAATCCGTTCCACAGAACTCGATACTAAAATGCGCATTGTGTTCGGCATCACTCATTTTCTGACCACTATATATTTCTCGATTCAAGTCGTGAAATCGGCATAGCTCGAGAAGTATATTTGAGTACCGTGTACACGGTCACGTATTAAATAGTCGCAAAAATCTCTCTCGCGCGAAATCTCTCTTTCTCCTTTCTCGGACGAGAAACAGTCAAATATAAATGTGCAATACAAACGAAAAGTCACGAAAAGCCTTCGCTGATAAATTGAGCCTCGAGACATCATTAAGAGTATTGATCTCTCTACTACGCATTGGATTACGATGTCAAGAGCGAGAAATAATATGGATCTCGAGCGAGGAGCAGCGGGTGCAGCGCGCGACGACGATAACAACCGCGTCTCGCCGCGCCGCCGAAGATTTACAATCCGGGGCTACAACGGCGGAGCTAGACCTGCCAGCGGAGTAAAGTCCGGGCAGCCGCCGCGCCGCCGGCAGCAGCCGCGGCCGGAGGAACGGATCGGCAGCCACGAAAGTGGAACGATAAATCTATGCTGGAATAACTGGACGCTTATAGCTCCCGCATTCTTCGAGCGTTTAACAACCGCGACTTTTCTGCAACATTTATCACAATGCGCGCCGCAATAGATCTACGTGTATATACACTCTCGGTCGGTCGGCCGGCGAATTTAATTGCATTTGACGTAAAATTCTGTTTTTTGAAAAGAAATCGTAAAATAAGAAAATAAACAAAACGGCGTAAAATTGCCAGGTGACGAATTGCGTAACGAAAAATTAGACTGCGTCGAATCGATTTCTCAAGCAAATATAGGTGCACAGGTAGTTGCCAATGTGCATTCTATAAATGAATATAAATAAATGTATCGCAGATACACACGATGCAATTATAAACGTCACGATAGGTAGATCCGCGCCAGCGCGATTCCGAAGTGCGATCTTATCGCGTCTCGCTCTTGATCGCGAACTTAATTAAGTCTGACCGCGCGCCGCGATTGCGCGCGTGGGCTGGATCCACGAAAAGTGAAAAGGCGGCGAGGCGTAGCCTCCGGAAAGGAGCTAAGAAGGTGATGGCACACATATTTTGCATCGGAGAAAGTCGTACGCATACCCTCCCCACCCCTAATTTTTCTTCCTCCTCCTTCCCGAGGAGCTGTCCTCGTAAGTCAGCGGTTACGCACACTTACGCAGACACGTATAATGATTACCGTGCATTAACATCTTGCATAACGCGCCGCGATTTAATTAAATGTACGAGGTATCGTATAGGTCCCGTCTGTCGTTCAGGCTCTCGTGCAATGAAAGATTGTTTCCTTCATTGCGTTCGTACAGTCTTTAACTTTCTTATAACAGCTAAATACCACAGCATAAAATTATAATAATACATACAGATGCATATCCCTCATAATTATGATATTATTCCGCGTAATTATATACATAATAATTATTGTTATTATAATTATGAAAAGATATTAATCCAACTTTCTCTTTCCCAATTTTTACAATGAAAATTGCAAGCGTATTTTTCTTGGTTTTAAGATCCTATTTTAATTAAAACTTGTATTATAATTTAACATGTAAAATAATTAATATGTTGTAGAAACGTTGAGAAAGAAAAGACAACTCGTGCGGTTGTGCGGCAATTATTGGATTGATCGTGTATATTTCAAGTATGTACGAAACGACAACTTAAGACCGATTGTTTTCCGCTTTACCTTTCGGCTGTCAGGTCGATCACTTCCTTCCGGCGTGATTACAACCTGTTTACCTGTTTACGTGTACATTATAGTAGTACACCATCTATCATTCTCCCATCACGTGTCTGTCTTATTATATTTGTTACTACAATGTTAAAATTAAATTATTGTAATATTATAATAAAATACGTATAAATTTCATCGATAACTTTATATCGAATATTTTCAAGTTCAAAAGCTATTCCGTTTTATAAAACATATAGTATGGTAACTCGTAACGGTAAAATTACAGTACATTTATTGGTCAATGCGCAGCTGGTATTTTTCTGGATGCCAATCGATTCGATCTGTGCTTGTGCACCAGATAGGATATTGCGCGAAGCGGAAATAAAATTGTGAAATGTATAATCGAAAAGATATCTAGAATCGCGCGACTTAACATTGTTCAGTTGTATGCGATTAGATAAAGCTTTATATTAGTTGTAAAATATAATGCAAGTTTTAACACAGTTACTTATATAGGAATATTTCCTTTCAATTGCGCCAATTCTCTGTCTTCAATTTAATCTTGCCTCTATGTATACATCAATATTTTTTGAGTTATAAGAACAAATAGAAAAAAATAAAAAGCTGGTTGTAAACTACTTTTTCAAATTGCTAATATGTATAATGAAGCTATATAGATATTTCTTAAACATTTTTTAATAAACTTAATATCTTTAAAACTTATAAATTAATATTTATTTTATTTAAATGAAAAGTTTAAAAATACGATAGGAGAATACGGCATATTCAATTTTCGAGAAGAAAAAATTATTTCAAGATTGGTCAAAAAATTATGAGAAAAAGGATTGAATACGAAATGCCGTGCATAAGATTAATCGGTAAAAATGCATATTCTTTATCGTTGCACCGATTCGACATAAATTTGCACTTATTATACAAAGATTTTTGAATGTTTCATATACGCAAATAGACAAGCACTTTCCAATTGCATTCGTTATCGGTATTCTTGTCTATGTATGTAAATAATTTCATCGGACATATGCATTCCGTTATTCTTAAATTAACTTGGTTCGGCAATAAGTGTTACGCCAGTTACGCACTTACAGTATTTGCAATTATATGTTATTCGTCGATTAGTAAGAAAAATATTACAGTTTCTATGCGGGTCAGCCGAACGGTATTGCCTCTGGCGAATATTCTGTCCAACGTATGTGTTTATTGGAGAAAAGGTGAACGGGATTACCGTTCGGCTGTCAGCAACGGTATCAACGGATTAATTTCTTTATCGCGCTCTAACTGCAAATAATAAAACGAAATTACAAAATACCGCTTCTCTCAAAATCAATTTGATTCGCAATTAATGACAATCAACTTGAATATTTCAGCACAATAATTGCATTTATTGTAACTATATACGAGATGATAGGTGTACACGGCAGTGATACGCAGCGTATAGCATTTAACATAAGATACATGTAAAATCCTTTGAAGCGAACTTCTAAGAATCTTTCTTCAACTGTGTACGCGTGCAGTTGGCATGGAATGCGCTCGGCAATTCCGGTCGCCGACATTCCTGGAAGGTAGAAAGATCCATAAACTCGAAAAAATTTGCACGAACGCCGTTCGTGCCGGGAGACTTGAATAAACGCCCCTGGAGAACGCAAAATATATCGTCATCGTCTTTCGCGAGAATAAAAATTTATTGCCGCGCGAATATAAAGAAAATAATAAAGACCAAGAAGGAGAGCCGAATCTAACTTGTATCTCTTCTCTTCTTTTCTTATCGTCCGATGTGCATAAGATTTTCTTTCCTTCCTTCCGCGAAAGGACGGCGAATGATTGAAAATCTTCAAGGTAAGATATGCGTATCATATAGTGCCGCCGGCATGAAAAGTTGTGTGCTAGACGACGTAGATGATGCGGCCTCCTTGTCTTGGAAGTACCGTTGCGAGAAGCGACGGTGATGCTGGATACTCACGTACCACTTCGTTCGAACGCACAGGCATAAATCTGGCATCAATATTGAATGTCATATGTACAGTAGATAAAGAAAAGTATTCACATTTTGCATTCTCTTGTAATAATAATAATTAAATAAAAAATAATGTAATGATTTTTGAAATAACGCAATTATGTTTTGTAATAATATTACGCAAGAATTGCAAAATACTTTATTAAGATAAAAGTAATATATGTTAATAAAATCTGCTTTGCAATATTCTTCTTTCCGATAAAAATAATTTCAAACAAGGTGTGGAGCATGATGTATATTTTATTTCTCTTTTGCGATTATTTAATATCCGACATTTAAAATTTTAGATTAAATATAGAATTATTTATTTTTTAATCGTATTATAGACACGCTATTCTACGATTCGCGAATTTTATCGACAGATTTTTTAAATTTAAGTTAAAGTACCTATATTCCCTTTCAGCAAATTTTCGAGAAAGATTTTATCACGAATTTTCTATTTCTGACATTGTTTATTAACATTATCTCTGTAATTAAATCTCACAATCAGATTAAAATTTTATTAGTTTATCTGGAATTAAATGAGAAACATGGTTTCACTATCTGTTAAATTTATCAGCATTTCTTTCATTTCACGTAGGTACATCAACAGAATCATCATGCGCAATTTTCTCGATCTCGTTATTAGATCGTATCGAAAACAAGTGGAATAACGAAGTGAAAAGAGATAGCCTGGATTTCAGCGGCGATTGTCGCCATCGACATCCAGTAAAGTCCATTCACTTCCCAAGCTTTACCGTTTCACTTTTATGCAGTTAATCTTCGCTGCGCACCGCGATACATCGTTTGAAATCTTGATAAATGAGGATAGCTTTCTGATTACTGGAATGTCAGAATAACAAATGTAAGGAATATCCCTTTCCAAGCCTAACGTTAATATACAGCTAGATTCTCTGACGAGTTCAGCAGGTGATTCGTTTATTCTTAAAAATTGAAGTTTAACTGTAGAAACTTTTGCTTGACGAACGCTGAAAGAATTTTACAAGCACGCCGCTGAAATATTCAACGGAATGCTTTCACGTACAAAAATCACGCTCTGACTACTTTCCAATTTGTTACAGACATGCGTTGGTTTCGCGGCCACGCCGAGGCACCGAGACTCCTGCGCCTAAGTCCCCTACGAGCCGACGAAGACGTCAACGAAACGTCCTACCATTTCCGTGCGAGGTCTCGTTGCAGAGGTAAGAGTCGCCTGAAATGGCGGCGCGATCATCATCTATGTCGTCTATAGAAAAGAGCAAAGTACGCTCGGCGACAGCCGTCGCGTTGATCCCCCCCGTTTATCCCCCGTCGCGTCGTCCGAGAGAGAGAATTGGCCTAATTCTTGCAAAAATGCCGTATCGTCTTGCGCGCCGCGCCGCGCAAGGTACACCCGTCTTTTACGTGCCGCCCCGCCGTGTGTACGCGAGAAGGAGAACCTGAATCGGGATTCCATCCTGAATGCAGGGATTACGATCCTCGACGTTCCGTCCAGGCGCCGAGTTGCCGAGTGACTGGCTGGAAAGGCGAGAATAGAAGCAAATTGACACATACGCCGGCGAATGCGCGTTAATATAAAGGATCATTGTCGAGGACGCGCAACCCGTATGCCCATGCGTGACCGTGGTACACGTCCTGTAGGACCGCGCGCACGCAATTGAACGGCGACAGTGACCGCAATGACAATCCGCGATCCATTGTCCGGCTAATTATAGCGATCGCTAATTGATACGGTAGTCGGAAAGCGAGCCCACGAGACCTTAATTAAAAAATTCCACCTTCTGGTGACGATATACCTTCTGCATGATACATACTTAGTCTGTTGTGACACATATCACTGTAAGAAACACAATAGATGTAACAGCAAGCTTTTTAAGCCGTAATAAAGGGACTAATCGCAATCGAATGTGAAGAGAATAATCGATTACGATTGGTCAATTTCTCACGGCTTATAAGGCTTACTATACACTTATTGTGTTTCGGAGGAGGAATCAAGTTGTCCTACCTTCATTTCTTTACTTTTAAAAAAGTTGAACGTGATGTTGAAGTTTCGTATTCTATTGAAATGCAAAAATTGACAACCTCCTTTCTATCGTGTGACATATTAAAGATCTAGAAAGTATTACTCTCTTTCTCACGTTCATAAAAGTACGAGATAACAGGCGGTTAGCAAGGCGCGCATAACGATATAATTATTTAACCGCATAATTATGAAACATTTCACATTAGGAAACACAATTCCACTTCTGAGAACTTTTATGTGAGGTAAAATGGTCGCGCGCGGTTACGACGTCAGGCACTGACTTTAAAGAAAACGATAAAGTGTTACTCGAGTGTCCGATCTATTTTTACAGTATCCGGTTTACGCATTCCGCACGATAACGTACACACGAAATTACTCACTTCGCCAGCTGTTTTCGACTTTACTCGGACGTCGCAGATATGAAGACAAATCGGGCCTTATTTGTTGAGGGCCCTGCTTACTTCTAACTTGTTATAAGGCTGGCCGAGCGAATGATTTGACGGTTTGCCGTGCGCGATGACGAACTAATTTAAAATGAGTAAATCCCGCACGCTCACCTTGAAGACCGAAGAGTCTAGTCGCGATAGCGACTCTCGTTACTGGCTGCATTATCTCGATTGCTGTCAGGACCTTGTTTCGTAAAGCTACAGCTTGTAGTACTAAAGAATAAATTAGTATCAACGTAGCTTTCAACGCATATTTTACAATGACACGCGAGTCCGTATTCTTACATTCACGCATCGATTAGTATTAAAAGACTTGCAGCTCTTTATCAAGGACGGTCGCATTCGAACTCCCCACAATGGAAAAAAAAACATGATTAACGATTTTATACTTCCATTAATTATTATTAATTGCAAAAAGTTGGTTTCATCTTCTTTTAAATAAACTCTTACCAGGTCTTTTTGAAATTAAAAAATACATGTTAATGCCTACGATATAATTATTTTGATTAGTAAATGTTTTATTAATATTGTATAATGTGATATAATTTGAGGGGAGGGGTTTCACTTTTATCTAATGAATACGAAAAATCGTTAGCTTAATATATTGTATAAAAGATTGTTATATTGTCATTTACTTGAATTAGAATCTGTTTTGTAGCTATTTATAGTATCTTCAAGCTTGTCTGAATAATATTCTATAATAGTACAAACAAATTGCTCATAGGCGCATCCTGTTTTACGCATATCCCGTACAAGACGTCATGCTTCACGGAACTCGGCACCCGCAGATTTGTCAGTTCTGTCAGTATCGTCGCGGCTGGCAGTGGAAGTGGTCACTTTCGATTTAGAAGTCATTGAGTTCGGGTCTCACTTGTGTTCTTATTCGCAAACAGACCGGCAAAAATGAGAATATACAATCTACTATGTTCGATTATCCATCTAAGACCTTGTACGGTGCTCCATTTACAGAGTATATTATTCTTATGTATCTTAATGAAGTATATAAAGATATTATAATTTAAAAAATACATACGGAGTACATAAAAGTTATAAATCTATTTTAGAGTAACGGAGAAGCGATTATATATCTCGTTACAAAAAATAAACACATATCATTTTCTAGCTTTATATATATTTGTACCGCCTGCTGCGCATCTTTATTAATACTTTCATTCTTATCTCGCAGACATATCACCAGTGCGATGGGCCCGGAGAAAATCATCGAGTTCCGAATCCGAGAGAAACTGCTACAACGTGCAGACCTCCCAAGTGACAACCGAGCGGACTGCCAACAAGAAGGACAAGAAGAGGATCCAGGAAGAGCGGCGGAAAGTGTGCGAGAAGCGGAATCCGCTGCTGGACCGCGTGAAGAGCACCAGACTGAGCTTCTTCAAGGATCGCGATTCCGACGAGGGCGAGAACGATGGTGACGACGAGGAAGCGGGACGCGTCCAGTTCCGTTCGATGTGCGAGCTGAGGCACCGCGGTCTGACCAGGAGCGAGTTCCGACGCTCGGTCTGCGAGTCCGACCTGAAGGACATCACGGAGGAGGGGAACGGTCACACGAAGAGGAAGAGACGCGCCAAGTCGCAGAGCAGGTTGTCGTACAAAAAGCAGCAGGAAGAGCGGTTCTCCTTCTTGGGCTTCCGCACCTCGACACCTCGGAAGCAGCCCGAGTGCCGCGGGCCGAAGGAGGGGGATCCAGTCCAGGAGGACGCGATGCCTCACGACTACCGATGGGAGAGGACCGCCGATCGGGGCTTCCTCGAGGAGGACCGTGGCGCCGATCGATCCGTCGGTCAGGTGACGGTGGTCGACACGGGGGCCGTCCCTGCTGGAGGCCACGCCGGCGAGATTTTCAAGAAGGACACCACGGCGTTCGACACCATCACGCCGTCCAGCTGCCTGGCGGCGAAATTCCGCGCGATGCAGGACAGGTACCTCAAGAGCTCGACCAACAGGCTGATCGCGAAGATCTACAGGAAGGACTGCAAGGACCGGGAGAGGCGGAGGCTGCGTAGCTTCTCTTACGGCACGTTGCCGGGTCTCGAGGAGCTACGAACGAATCCGCTGTACGAGGATCAGGATCAGGACGACAACGACTCCGGGATTCTGGACAACGACTCCGCCACCAGCTCCCTCCTGGACGACAGGTGTAGCAGCGGCGCTTCCGGGCCGCTGAACAACAGCAGCCAAAACGACTCCTGTCTGGGATCGCCGCCTCAGCTCCCGCCCAGAAGACCCTTCTCGACCGCCACGGACGTCGACGGAACCGCGCGACTCTTCGCGAGTTTGGACGTGTACTACGACAAGGCCAAGGATTCCGGGATGAGCCTTCTTACCGAGGAGTACTCGAGCGTTTGTCAAGCCGCGAACGGTACGTTGATAGATCGTCAAGCGGCTCGAGCCGCCGTCGCCGCCGTCGCCGCGGAGAACAATACGGATCGGGAGAGAGAGGATGGAACCGTGGACGAGGAGGGTTCCAAACGAAAGCAACGCAGTTCCGGTTTGCAGGTGGTGAGGAGTAGAGCCTACACCACGGAGACGATGGTCGTGAAGCTTCCCAAGGAGACGGCCGATCAGTGTCTCGGTATCTTCATCGCGAAAACCGCGGAGTCGTGTCCGGGTTACTTGGTGGCTCACGTGGTGCCGAACGGACTGGCCGATAAGGAGGGCACTCTGAGGATCGGCGACGAGATTCTGATCGTCAACGGGAAGCGATTACGTGGCCTGAGTATGGCGGAGGCTAGGAAGATCCTGGGCAGCGGCAGCGGTCCCGGTGACATCGACATCGTCGTCTCGCGATACTCGGGCGTCGATCAGCAAGCGAAGAAGTTGAAGGAGAGCAGCGTGGACTACGAGAACGTTAGCATGGAGGACGGCCACGGAGTGATCGTCGAAAGTTCACCCGGATCGCATCACTTCAGGAAGCGTCAGACCAGGTGTCACCGAGACAAGAAAGACGAGTCGAATAGATCGATCTCGTCCGAGAAGTTCGCGACGAACATGGACAGCGGATTCACGCAGAGTGTCTCGAAGTTCTGTACGCTTCCCAGAAGGCCGAGGAACACGGTGTCTACGTTCCTTACGGTGCTTTTCGAAAAGGGCGCCGGAAAGAAGTCCCTAGGATTCACCATAGTTGGCGGAAGAGACAGCCCGAAAGGAAGCATCGGTAATTACGAATGTATTTTCGCTGTATACTTTTTTCAATTACGTGGATTATCTCATATTATGCGTGTAAATTAAAATATTTTAGCCTTATTGTTCTCGTATTATTTATAAGTTTTAATAATTTCCTAATTAGCTTTAGATTATAATAAATTTTATATTCTTTTTCTATACTTATTTCTATATTCTTTAATTTGTCGCAGGTATCTTCATAAAGTCGGTACTGCCTACCGGACAGGCCGCCGAAGATGGCCGTTTGCGCGCAGGGGACGAAATTTTGGCTGTGAACGGCCAAGTTTGCCACGACTTGACGCATCGTGAAGCCGTACAGCTCTTTCGCAATATTAAAAGTGGGCCGATTGCCTTGCACCTGTGTAGACGCGTGAAAAATCGCGAATCACAGTAAGCGATTCTTAAATATAACGTTTAATCAAATAATTGAATTAGTACCGCCGTCCTTTTAAGCGGATTTATTTAAATAAAATATTGTAGTGACGCATGTTTAAATATTTAAGATAACATTTATAATCAATGTTGAGTTAAACCAAATTAAACTAAACTAAAATAGCTATCAGAGACTAATAAAAAATAAGAATTATTTATTTATATATGGCTTATATTTGCATTTATTCGAATTTATTTTATGCCGTTTTTCGCTTTTCTGTTTCAGAATATTGAAAGCCAAGTCGTGCGCAGATCTTTTGTTAATAGACACGTGAGAGCGATGACTGAAAGGGAGGCGGGTAGCATGGCAAATTATGTAAAATACGAATCATGTATATACTGTACATTTTCAGAATTCGCTAGAAATAAAACAGTTATTTAATAACAATTATTTTTAATTAATAATAATCTGGATACGGTACCCCGTTCGGTACCCGCGAAGAACATTCTCTTTATTATTGTCCTTTATTATGATTAAAAAATGCATAGTAGGTAATGGATTTTACGATGTCATAACGTTATTCGTATAAAATCTTATTTTTAGACGTGGTACTTAATAATAGTTATAATACCACAATACGCGAATAGTCTATTAATAATAAGAAAACTATTCTACCAGGCAGTTGCGAGATATGCCGCGCGAAATAAATTATGCAAGAGAAAAACGTCAGAGAAGTCATAGATTTCTTTTGATAGACTAGAATTCTAAAACGTCGTTTTTTTTCTCCATGTGATTGATGATAGTGGATTAGACCTAAATCTAAAGAGCACTTCCGGTGGGCAGTTTCTTCTTCGTTCATACTGTTTAGTACGGCGTACTTTTTACAGTACTTTTAGGATATCTGCAACAATTATTAATTTCCATTAATCACGTCAGGTTTTCAATATTTCATTAATATAATGATATATAATTAATATAATACAATACTTGCACCTCCTTATAGATAAATGTTTGCAAATTTTCTTACCTGTGTCTTCTTGTAATCTCTAATTCGACCGTGCCCTCCCTCACCGTCTTAAACAACTCGATGACTTCCTGGTGCGTGCGGCCCTTCAAAATCTGTCCGTTTAGGCTCGTGATTTCGTCGCCTGAAAGTCGAGAAAATATACCTCTTCGAATATCTTCGATTTCTTCGAGACTGCAGTTGTTAATTTCGATAATAATTAAAGAGGAATGGAGAAAAATACTTTCGCATCTCCGCTCGAAGTTATCGGGGGATCGCCCTCTCTCAGAAAAGCATTCTGATAATATCAATAAAGTTTAACGACCAAAAAGTAACCCTCGAGGCTGCCAATGACCCCGTGACGGAGGACGTTCTTGCGGGACGCTATCTCCTGGCGCGCTTATGCAAGCCGATCGGCCTACCAGCCCGTTACTCAAGTATGCGGTAAGGAACGGCGGGCAACGAGGAAACCGCGACGCAGGCGTAAAAAGCGGTGGGCTCGGTTGAAATTCGAGACATGAGAACGCGAAACGCGTCTAACGACCTTCCTGGTTATCGGCACGTCAACTTCTCGCGAATACCTGACCGTCGGCACCGATGAACGACTTCTCTCTGCCCTTTCTTGATATCCGTCAACGGCGATAACTCACGATGGATTGTGAAAAAGTACACCGAATATTTAAAAAAAAAGAAAAAAGAAAGAATCCGAAGAGAAACGATTCGCATATATGAAATCGTCTCGTACATGAAGCATCCTAATAATGCGATAAAGATATCAGGAAGCGAGGCATTAATACCGGCGCTGTCAATGACACGAGGTATCTTCCGATGAAAGGAAGCGAAGCTGGCGAAAGAAGAAATGGGGAGGGGAGGGGGGGGGGAAGAAAAAGAAAAAGGAAAGAAAAGGACCAGAAGAAAAACGGTGGAACATGCCGCGACTGTTTAGATATGCACGCGGCGTTAGCTGTCGGATTAAAGATTCGACAGCTGTCTGGCGGGATCCTCGGCGTCGTCGTGAATACACGAGGCCGCGTTGTCCGTCGAACGTGCGTTCGACGCGTCGTCATGCGCCTTCCCTTATCCCCGCGATTGATAGCTCTCGAGCGGAAAGTATTTGCGGCACGTCGACGTGTGAAACGAAGCGCGTGATATTACGCCGTATTCGAGCCGCGCCATCAAAGTGACAAGACTCCGACGTCCGGCTAATTACAAAGTAGATAGCCCGTGTAACAAATATTGTACAACGGTTTAATTGCCATTAATCTGATTTTTCTTCATCGAGATTATAACGCGGAGCGACGAACGATAAAACGTATCTGGCGTATTAATTAAACGCTACGATCTCGCGTATACGGTTATTATATACGGTGTGTGGAAATGGCTTCTTTTTTTCTTTTTTTATTTTTAATGGAGTCTACCTTGAAACAGCGATCTGGAAATGTCGGCCTGCCCGCCGGCGAAGACCCTCCTCACGAAGATCCCCATGTCACCCCGCGGGCTGTCTCTGCCACCTACAACGCTGAAGCCCAAACTTGGTTTGCCGTAGCCCTTCTCGAACTTGGCCACGTGTCGCGACAGATAGTGCTGCGACTCCGTCGTAACGGGCTCCGCGCTGCTGCCGCGGGTGTCCTTTTGATTTTCGGACGAGCAGGAGAGCGGCAGGAAGTCGGGCCTCTTTCTCGACTGAAGTGCCTCCGCGTCACCGTCGGCCGTCGTCGTCGTCGTCGTTTTCTTCTTCTTCTTCTTCTCGGCCGATGAAGAAACGTGATTCGCTTCGGTGTCGATCAACGACAGATTCTTCGCGTTTTCCAGGTACTCGTACTCGCCGGGCACGGCTGGCGGCGGATTCTCGTATACTTGCGGCACCGTCTCCTCGTATGCCGTCGTTAATCGTACCGTGTTACCGGTAAAAGATCTCAGAAACTCTTGCACTTCCTCAAGGGTTTCCAGCGTTTTTAGCTCCTTGCCTTCGACTTCGACAATCTCATCGCCCAATCTCAGTCTGCCGTCTCTGCAATCGAAATAATAATTTATTTTGGACAAAATTAAAATCTAAAAATACTTAAATAAAATCTTAAAAATAAAATCTATTCGAAAAAACTGGGACTAATTATTTAAAAATAAGTAAAATCTTAAAAATAATATTTGGTCCTGGAAAAAACCAGGACTAATTATTTAAAATAAAAATCAGATAATTCAAAAAAAAAGAAAAATTAAATTGGAAATATCTACGATGAATTTTTCTCACCTGTGAGCGATGCCGTCGCTTTCGAGTTGTACGACGATGTATTGCAAATCTCCTAGTCTCTGTTGCGCCAATCGAATCCCCAGGCTCTCTTTGGGATCTCTCTTGTGCAACTGTATCGAGCAACATCGCCGCACCCTCGTTAACGGCTGAATGATATCGCTCAAAAATCTCGTTTTATCCTGCTGCAACCTCATGCGATGAGGCGAGACGTCCAGCGTCTTCGACGTGTCAGACAGGATATTCAATCTGTCGTCGCAGCTTGGAAGCGGAGTGTCCTCCAGCCGCGACACGGCTTCCTCCTCGAAGGACGTACCGTGAATACTGGGCAGCATCCGTCCGGATCCGCTCCGGTGCCACCTGAGACCGTCTATCCCCTCGAGATTCATCCGGGAAATCGCGTCCGGCCTCGCGTGCTCGTCCGCGTTCTCGGAATTCTGCCTGATCCTGCCGGCGTTCTGGGCGTTTTCCTGATCCTGGCACTCGCTCGGCGTCGAGCTCCTTATGGGTTTATCCGCCTCCGAGTCCACGACGCTGCTGGTGTCCGAGCTACATTTCAGCCCCTCGTTCTCCAAGGCCGCCACGAATTCACCTCGCGGCCCGTCGCTGTCGTAACCGGACTCGTTCGAGCTAACGTAGTGAGACGACAGTCTCTGCTCGCAGCTCGACACCGAGTTCCGTCGGTTGCTTCTGATAGCGGTCATCATGTCGAGATCGACATTGCAATTCTCCGTCATCCCGGTCTCGATTCTGCCGACTGCGAAGTCCGCCTTGTCGCGCGCCGTATCCTCGCTGTGTCGAAATTCGTTGTTCTCACGAAAGGACAGCGGACTTCCGTCGAACAGGTAGCAGCCGGCGATGCCGTCCCGCTGAAGACCGGCTTCGATTCGCTCGAGGCGGCTGGCGTTCAGGCTGTATCTGTCCGCTTCGTATCTGATGGCGTTCCTCTGAAACTCGGCATAGGAGGTTCGGCCCAGTCGCGAGACGTTCTCCTGATTTCTCGCGACGTCGAGACCGCAGCCGGCGTTTCCGATCTTCGTTCTCTTCCGTCCTAGGGTCGTGGTGTTGATGTAAGAGTCCTCGATCTGCAGGGTCGGAAAGTGCTCCTCCGACACAGTCTTGAAGAGCCTCTCGTCCTTGGGGACCAGTGATCCGTGACGTTCTTCCGGTAACACGGACAGCTTCGATCGCAGGAAGGCGTACGGGAAGTTGGATTTCTTCGCCTCCTTCAGGTCGCAGCTACTGCTCTTCCTCATGAACGACTCGTTTTTCGTCTTCTCGAGGTCGCAGGTGCTGAAGCTCACCGAAGGACTGCCCAGCGAATACGTGGAGGCGGAAGGATCGCCTCGCGCGCGAGCCTCGAAGATCCTTTGATCGTTGCCTCGATGCCCCGCCAGATTGTCGCAGGACACCGTCTTGTCCTTTCGGGCGGCTACTTGCAGGTCTATGCCTTCCGAGGGATCGTCTCCCTTCACGTAAGTCGGGCTGTTGTTCAATTGACTGGTGCTGCAGCTCCTGAACAGGCTCTCCTTGTCCGGCATCATCGTGGTTCTCTCCTCGATATTCTGAGACTTCCTATTGGTTTTAGTCGAGTTGAGCATGCCGGTGGAACCCATCCGGATGAAAAACGATTTGAAGGGAGACGGGGATCGCTGACAAGCTGCCGGTAACTTCCTGTTCGTCCTCTCGTCCAAGTGTATCTTGCTTAATTGATGGACGTCAATGTTATTGTTGCTGATACTAGTATTGTTATTGTTTATATTATTATTATTGACGCTGTGTTCGTTGTGTTCGACACCGTCGGATCTTTCCGTAATGGAGCAGATAGTCTCGCGAGATCTAGTCCTCCGAAACGAATCGATCTTCTTGCCCATCCTACGACCCCAAATTCCTAGTCCCAGCACTACAGAACGAAATAACATCAATATGATTATTGACGATTTAATTGTAATGGTAAATATATTATTTTAAAAGAGATACATCTATTATAAATATAATAATTTATAAGTGAACAGACGGTAGCCTGTATGCTTTATCCTTTAAGAATTTCCATACACCTTCAAATCAACAAAGTTATTTAGTGTAATATGCTAATAATATAATGCTATCACTTAAATTGCAGCGAAGGCAAAATTATTATTTAATATGTTTAATTATCCGATAACGAGCTGAAATCGTTTCTCGCATTTCGATTCTCAATAGGAAGGTAAAAGACGGAAGGTAGAAGGGAGTAAGACATTGAAATGGCAGCGTGCCATCCCGCAGAACGTAGGACGAAAAAGCTCGTGATGCCCACACCCGCGTGCGACATATGGTGGTTGTCGAGAACCGCGGCAGCTATCCGCCGCCGCCATATACGAGAAACTCGCGGCAGCGGTTCCGCGTAGTTTGGGACTACTTTTTCGAGGTGTCACCCCGGCTAACGGGCCCGCGACACCGACACACTCGGTTCTACATAACGAGAACCGATTAAAAGGCTGCTCGAGTATCGGGCACACGTGTTTTGCGATCGCGCGTATACGGAACGATGCGCGCGTGCAAAAGGCGATTTATATCGCGTCCTGTGTCGTAACAGCCTTATTTGTCGCCGATCACCCGTGTGCCCCCGTAATCAAAAGTATCACGTATTTAGAATATCTCAGCTCAGGTATATTTTTACTCGCTATCGCGCGAGTTGCAGGTGCGTCGTTGCGCATGTGAAAAAAAGAATGTCACGGGAAGGCAGGTATAATTATAAGATAGACCATCCTTTTTCTGTTTTTTCTGTTATTATAATAACTGTACGAGTAACCGCTATTTTATTTTGCATCAATAGCATATTTTTAGAAAATCTTGCAATTTACACGATAAATAAAAAACATCTATAAAATTTTACAAATAAAATACATTATACAATTAATCATTCGACGAAATCAAGACTCTGTGACTCACATAAAGCTTTACAGTGCTCGTTTTTACTACGTCAAGATTTATCAAGTTAAATTATATTAATTTAAAAATGTGTTATGGAAACTGAAAATAAGAAATGATATGCCAACAGAAATAAAAGAATTAAAGCAATATTGTCTATCAATTGGCTCCGTATTCTACAAATATAAGAAAGAAAGGTATCAATACATTCTTCGACGTTTCTCCTTTCAACTTCTTAAATATTGCATAATAGAGAATAATTGTCTAAATGCATTTACGTTCTAACAAATGTAAAAAAAAAGAACATATATCGAAGTTTAATTTTTCAAAAAATAAATGATAGTGAAACAACTTCAGTTAATGAATTAAGTTTTACGAGCAAAACTTTCTATTAAAATACAATAGGAAGGAGCCAAGATTGCCAACTTTGCTGTGATATTATCGAGGGAAGTAGCGAACGCAAGTCGGCGTTAGCAAGTATGTCGGACGGCGGGGCTCTAACGAGGCGAGTGCGCCAAGCGAGTGATTAGTGAAAGGATGCGATGTTTTCCTGGATTAGCGGTAATTCGCGGCGGTTCGGAATAGAAGCAAGATCAGCGATGTCGGCAGCCAAGTGGTCGGCGGGACTTTTTGCGCATATAGCTACTGATGAGCGGGGGACATGAAAGTCACCAGAGCATAGAGCCCAGTTTGAAAGTATTGTATTTAGACCCGGATGATGTCCGCATGTACTGTATTGTTCGACGTAGCAGTTTACAAGCTTTTTATATAGTTGCGTACTCTCGCGCTCTCAATACACAGTTGTTCGACGAGATCAAAACTCTGTGGCTCACATAAAGCTTTATGGTGCTCGTTTTTACTACGTAATATAATACGTAAAGATTCACTACATTTTCCCTCAAATAAGAATAAATAAAGACCAAAATGTTAACAAATAATCACGTACGGAAAGAGAAGCCAACTATCAAGTAATGCTTTATCTTATAAAGCTTGTTTGAAGTGAGAAAAATAATGATTTAGAAAGAAATTATATTGCTGAAGTGCGATGCGACAATCGAATTAATTAGCACACCTCATTATCGAGACACGATGAGGATCATCGGCAACTTACCTCGTTGCTTACTCGGATCGTGCTCGACGATGAAGGCCGGCACGGCCGTAACCGTTTGATAGTCAGCCTCGATGACATCCTGCTCGTTGTCCTGCTTCTCGAGCAGCGTCTGCATCGCGCCCGCGTCGCCGCAGCTCCTCCGGGTGTACTTGGCCCGGGAGATCTTCAGCAGAGTGGCGGTTTCCAGATCCTGACTGTTCGTCCGCGGCATTGAAGTCGCCGATAGCTCGTCCAGCGGAGCCGTCGAGCTCGACAAAGAAAGGGCGACATCGTCGGCGCTGTGGCGCCGTGACTTCGACAGGCGTTTAAACATCGTCT
Organism: Wasmannia auropunctata; assembly: GCF_000956235.1. NCBI lineage: Eukaryota > Metazoa > Arthropoda > Insecta > Hymenoptera > Formicidae > Wasmannia > Wasmannia auropunctata. The sequence continues at coordinate 164,418 of NW_012028691.1, read as the reverse complement.
AGTCTGTGAAAAAGTAAAAAGAAACGATATGACGATAAAATTTATGCGGTACCAAATGACACGCGTCTGTGTCAAGGCAATCAATTTTAGCCGCGTGTATCACGGCGGCTAAAATTGATGCTATAAATAATTTGTCCGAAAGAGAGTTTTTTTTCACTCTTTTTACTCTCTCTCTTTCTCTCTCTCTCTCTTTCTCTCTTTTTTCTCTCTCTCTCTCTCTCTCTCTCTCTCTCTCTCTCTCTCTCTCTCTCTCTCTCTCTCTCTCTCTCTCTCTCTCTCTCTCTTACTACTTTCTCGATTATTTTACTATGTTTTTTACACCACGGTACTCATTAATGAGTATCGTGACTGGCCCAATAAGTAGATCGTAGCTCCCATAAATTTCAAGAGAGAGGCTGTGTGCGTTTCAAAACGTCTCGTAACGAGGCCGAGACGTGATAAAAATGTTGCGCGCGTATGCGGATCCTCCGCGCGGTGGAGGATGATTGGATGTAAGACAGGAATTACTTACGTCATCCTTTATCCGCGCGTCGAAAAGAAATGTGAGGGATTCGTTATAAAGTGTACGGCCGATGCGATGCGACGTGCCGCGCGCTCGGCAAGTTTCCAAGTACGATTTACCGTTCAATATCTGGCGATCTCGGCGCACTCGGCGCGGAGCCGTTTTTGCAGCCGCGAAAAGATACCGGTGGGGATCCGCGATCTTTCATTTAAGTATCACTCGAATAATGATATCGAGATCCTCTCGGGAGAGAAGCCGACGTTACTGCCAATCAAAATAGTCGCGATATCGGAGAAACTGTACTGGCACTGTAATATTAAGTCGATATAATTGATACAGCCGTCATTTTCCCGTGACTTCATAATATTTATTAAGTGAGCGATTATCGCTCTCGACGATCTTAAAAAAAGTATTGGATATATCAGAGAAAATATGCACTTGAGAGAGAAGAGACAAAGCGAGAGAGAGAGAGAGAGAGAGAGAGAGAGAGAGAGAAAGAGTAGAATTAACTACTCTTACGCGGACTAATGAAGGCCGCTTGATATTATTTATTTTTTTTCTCGTCAAGGTTCCCGGATTTCAGTCTCATACTCTCGCGGTGACGTGTACGTGAATGATTTACACACACGGGCAGCAAGAAGTAGGCAGGCGAAAACAACTTTCTTGGAATGGACGTTGTTGCATTTCAACGCTTCTATCCTCTATCCTTATCTCTTGCATCTCTCCTCCTTCAAACTTTTTACAAGCTCGCTCTTTCCTCGTCGTTGCGTTATCCGTTGTATTATTTTAGACGGTCGCCGTTACCGTCGCTCAACTAAAAAATCGTCGAATTATAAAGTTGTTGTTTTCGATGTGGCTGTTCCCGCCAACAGCGATATTATAAATATCTTAAATATACCGCATTCGCGCGATATTCAGTAATTTATTCCGCGCGCGTTCATTTTCGCATTCTACGCCTCTCGAATATTCCGTTATTCTCTCGCAGCGGTACCAAACGTCCGCGGGGTGTAGGATCGGCGCGGAAAAACGCGGATTACGTCGTAACGTCAAAGATTCCAGACGCGGCGGCGGCGCGGCGGCAGGGAGAAAAACGCTCGGCCCCCGCGCGGGGGCCGAATAAGCAAAACTTACGATACACACGTGTATCGTACGCGAAATGCATACGCCACGAGTATACGCGATATACCCGAGGAGCTGGAGAAAGTCCCGTGGCGCGTGTGCAGGAACTGCATGCTTCGCGTATGCATTTTTGCAGTCGTCGAATATTGCACGATTTCAACGTAATGCATATGCCGACGATGCTCGGATCGTGCCGCATCAGCACCAAGGGGGAGGCGGCGGAGGATTATCGCCGCGCGCGGAAGAGGAAAAAGATCGACCGACATTCCTGATTTCACCGCCGTTGACGAGCTAATTGTAAGTGCTTTCTAGGACGTCCTTGCAATATACATATCTGCGTGTAACAGATTGAGCTGAGCATGTTGCGCGTGTCGTAAGAACTTATCTACATCGAAAACAACGAATTTCTTACCAAGAACTTGAATTTTCTATTTAATCTCGAATGGACGTTTTTTTTTTCAGTTACACTCTGCATACCATATATATAATTTCTATTTCTTAATTATATAATATAATTATATAATTAAAATGACTACGTACTTTCTGTTCCTCTTTCATCGACGTTGACATTTTGGGAGATATCTAGCCAGAGACGGCATTTCATGAGCTGCACTTTCGCAACGAGCTACGTGTCACGTAGGATATATTAAAGAAATCCAGAGGTATTTAATTTGCACGCGTAAATTAAGTTCTCAACGAGATTCAGCGAAAGGAAAAGAAACGTATATATGTGAACATTAATTATTCAAGTTCACACAGATATGTAAACTTTATGATGGATGTGGATGATGTATGTCTTTATTCAAAACATAACATTTCCATTCACATTTATCTAGAATTTAAAATCATAGAATTTGAAATCTAGGATTAAGAATCTAGAACTCTCTCGAGACGTGACACTTTCTGAGAAACTTTCGTATAAGTAAAATATATGAAGCGAAACATATATATACATATATAGCGTAATATACGATATAACCTAATGCCACGCTATATTACAACAATCTAATAATAATAATTGCAAAAAATGTAACTTAATGGTCAGATATTAAGGTTTATTATCGCGGATATCTGCTACGTTAAACGTGCAACTAATTGGCAATAGAAATGCCACTAACTTTAGCCCTTATTTCCTCCATCCGGCATATAATCCTTCCGTTTCTAATAAACAGCAATTCGCATCGTGAAAAGGTGTTATCGACAGTACATTATTCACACGACTTCGCCCCCCCTTCTCTCTCTCTCTCTCTCTCTCTCTCTCTCTCTCTCTCTCTCTTTCTTTTTCTCCGTTTCTAGAGAGTATATTCTAGAGAGTTATATTTTCGTAACTATGTACGGACGGTTTACGTCCCATTGCCGACTTATGCACGCCCGTTATGTACAACTACGCCACGTCTGCGTTTCATGCTCCGTTATGACTTCTGCTTCCGCAACTTTTTATTTGCGTCAGCATCAAATCGGAAGCTATATAATCGGGGGAACGCCGAGCGTCCAAATGACGATGCGTTCTCTTACGCTTTAAGAAGACGCTCTTCCGATTTCTACTTTCAACGGCGAGCGGCCCTCTCGAGCTTTTTGCATTCGACATTTGGGGATTGATCGTCCCGATGAACTCTGCGTGCGTGCGCACACGCGCTGATCGCCAATAGCGCGTGGATCGCTTCATTTAAGCACGCCTGCTGTATCGCGGGTGTTGTATTACATTGTTCACGTACGAGCGAGTAACGAGTGGCCGGCGGAAGGATATCGGATGTTGCGTGGCATAAGGGCGACGTTACGAGGGTTTATATTCGGTTTTTTTTTTCTCGAAGAAGCTCCGTACTTCGATAAGTATCGACTGTCTTGGCACTCTCGAGCACTTTTCTACTCGTTTCTATCAGCAAGATAAAAAAGTTTCCGTAGTTCTGACAAATACACACCCGAGCAGATTATCATTTCTTTTTATTCTCCTTACACGGGCATCTCGTGTTCTCGGCGCAAAGTAGGTCTTGAGAGTAGAAAAAGCAATCTTGCTTCTCAATTAATTCTAGTAGAACCTTAACAACAACGGAACGCGGAAACAATCTAATTTTTTAATGTATAGTTTTACACGCTTCGTCTCTCATTCGTCGTTAATGAGATATAATACGATACAGAGAGAAACAAAGGAAACGGGTTGATAAAAGTGCGATATACTGGGTCCACATATATTTGTCGGAGAGACATATAACGTTTGCCGGATAGACACGCGATTAGATTCGAACGCAAAAGTATCATAGAATATTACTTAATACAACTCACATACGTACCCGCAGCCAAAGATACTCGTGTGAAGGAGATCAAAATGCTAATAATATGCCCGTTACGCTTTCCACGTTTATATCCCTTTTTACACCGCCATAAAACGTCGGAGGTAGGCATTTTGAAGATTTCGCGTAATAGTACGGTTCGTGTCGTAATACCGTATCGCTTCACGCGCGACGTAATTTTCAGAACGATTAAAGCCTTGTTATACCTTACTCGTTCGCGTCCCTTTAAGATCCCGCGTGCGCGCACACGCTCCGGCCGCCGCCGGTTCTAAAAAAGGTGCGGGAAATTATCGGCGTGTAGATAGTATCTTGCTCGCAACGCAATAAACTTTATGCCGCAACGCTCGGCAGTTCCGCCGAGGGATTTTTCGCCGGAAAATCAACGGTGAAGGATTTCGAGAGAGGGAGAGAAACTCGCGCGGCCACGCGAGAGAGCTGCGGGAAACGGGAGCTGACTTTTGGATCTTGTTGAAGCGAGAGAATTCCGAGTTTTTTTTTTTTCGTTAAGACGCGCTGATAATTGGGTTTACCGCCGTGTCTTATATCGCTGGTACAGAATGCCCGACGCGTACTTCCTGTCCGGAAGACCCTCCATCCGCTATCGCTTCTGACTCACGTGCAGAGAGTAGATACGTGCAGCTGCAACAACGCTAATCCATTAAGGAGCAAAGTCCATTTTTTTCCAAAAAAATTCTATTACAACGGTACGATATGTAATGGTTTTAGAAAAAGCTTAGAAGAAAGAGACGTTCAGCAATCATGTGGTATAATCGACGAGAAAATGATCCCTCGCAAAAGGAGCCTCGAATCAACGATTCAAACGCTAAGCACTTTTGAATTAAGTATGTAAATACATAAAATTGCACAAACGTATCGTGAAAGTATGACAGTTCTCTTTAACTGGCAGCTTCTTCTTCTCTCAACGTTACTACCAGGTAGTTGCGGTCAGATGACCCCGCTTTCAAAGAGAAAAGCCCCATCAAAGATTTACAATAGAAAATGATGGCGTATTCCACGTCATTACTGTGTCTAATATCCATGTTCAAAAAGGTCTTCCTTCCTTTGCTTATACATGGATACAGCGTATAGTAGTATAAAAGTATAGTAGTATAAAAATTCTTTCAGTTATTAAGAAAATTCAAGTCTTTTTTTATGAAAAATCTTATATTAAAGTAAAGCTAAAAATCCAAAATTTTTTGGAAGATTTGAGAGATCTTTCTTTTAAATGAGTATGAAAGTATATAATGAAAATAATTTAAATAACGATCATTTTATTAAATATTGCTTTGGCATTAATTTCATTTTTTTTTCAAACACATCCGAGAAGTAGGATCTTTTACGTCAATCTAACATTTTTTCGTCTCTTGCACCTGCTGTTGCTAAACAAGCCTGATAGTCTAGGTACTGAGTGAGGAAATACAAACAATGAAGTATTTACGATAGAAGATAAAGGCGTATTTCACGTCATTATCACCGTCCAAGGAGCGAAGCCCTTCCATCTCTCCTCATTCCCTCTTCTTACGGCGTATCTGGAGTTCGCGCAGTGCGGCACAGCGCGGCGGATATAATCGTATAAGGTGGAGGGTAGTCAGAGGCCTTAGATGGCTTGAAATACAACAGCAGGCCAGACTTTCTCGTTGCGACTTGGTCAGGCCTAGGTAAAAACTAGGATAGGCTTAGATGGCCTCCTCGTATCTCGGGACGGCCGACGACGGTGGCACGTAGAAAAACGCAGCGGTCACGCGGTAGAGAGAAAGAGAGAGAGACAGAGAGAGGGGAGAGGCGCAGAGAGGCTTCAGCCTACGTGTATACGTGCGTACACGCGTGTGTACGCACGCACGCCCGTACACGCCGCGGAAGGGAAACCGGGAGAGGATGCGGAGAGAGAAAAGCGAGAGAAGCATGAGAGAGAAAGGAGAGAGAGAGAGAGAGGGGGGGGAGAGAGACGCGGCTAGACCTTGGAAGGAGAGACGCGAGAGAAGCAAATACTGCCGGGATAGGTATATTCAGCGTAGTCGACCGGACAGTGCACTGAACTTGGCAAGAAACCCAAGGTTGCATGGCTTAATGATCTAGTTTCTTCGGCGAAGATATGATTCACCATTATGCATTCACTCGTCGCGCGGCGTATGCCTGCAACGTGCGCCCGCATCGCGTGGCGGGACCTCCTCCTTTTCGCGAAGATGCGGAGATGCGTGTCAAAAATCCCCAATCAATGTCCCATCTAAAAATACCCGTGTGATCTGTACGAGAGAGATGTCGGGACTCGGTTCTTACCTATAAGGCCGCTCGAGGGCGAAAGCAAAGCCCGATCGAGGAAACCGCGTCCGAAATAGTCAAATTGCTTGCAACAGTTCTCTTTTATAAGAAAGAGAGAGAGAGAGAGAAAACAAGAATCGAAGAAGATATATTAGGGTCATATATCATTAAATTTATGTATCTATAATGAAACAAGTAAATTTTTTAAATAAACCTAATTATACTCTAGACGAGGGAAAGCGACGACATCAGCGGTTAACACCATTCGAAAATGGAACGCTTTCCAAAGCGATCGTACGAAATTCAATATACGTCGGAAACTTCGCGTCCTTTTCGCGAAACCAGTTTGATAATGTCAGGGGCTATATGTTTTTTCTGTGCAGGTGATGCAATTTTTTTCCTCGGCGCATACCGCGTCGTCGGCGAAATATCAAATTCCGAAATTTATATAGCCGCAAGTTCGGCCGACATCGGTCCATCCGTCATTGCATATATATGCATTATAACGTCGTACGGTGTAATCGGATAAGTTGAAACATCGAGTCGCGCGAGAGACGCTAATTTATATAGTTATAATAACGATTAAGTAATCGGCGCGTGATCGGTCGAGAGATGACACGCTCTTTAGCGTACACTCATTCAGCACGCATCTCACAGAGATAGAGAAATTGTCGCTGAATGGAAATGATGATACGACGGCTTTTCTTATCCAAAGTTGACCATTATCGGGGCTTATCGAGGTACACTAGATCGCAACAGTCGTTGTAACTGTTCCCTCTAATCCGCCAGTGTATACCGCGCGTACCGGCTGCATCATCCCGCCGCGAACACCATCGAGGAAGCTTCTTACGCGTGTGTATATGAATGCGCGATTGCGAGGATGCAAAATCAGGTGAATCAAAGACAGTGCGGACCGAATCCTTTGTGCAACGGCGCGAGGAACGCGCTGCATCATCCATCTGGATGGGATATATACGCGCGGTGCGCGAGGAAAAACTCTATATAGGCATATACCTACACGCGCGCGCGCGCGCGCACGCACACACATACACGCATTATGTAGGTACATGTACGTACGCGTAAATAGGCTTTTCTGTTCCGTGATGTAAACTTACGTGCGCGCTCGTGTAATAGTGAAAGATGCATGAGCACGCACCTTTTTATATACGTTTAATACCGATAAGTTTTATTGGCCGGCGTTATCCGCTGTTCACCGGACCGTGTCCGGTCTCTAAAAACACGCCTTGTTAATCTCGGGAAATAGTCGAAAACAAATGTTCTCCTCTTCGATCTCGAGATCCCTAGAGAAACGCGAGGTCGGCTCGTACTCTTTACGTTTTTTGGAATCTCCCGCGCTCCCCCAATTGAAATCGACAATTGAAATCGATGCGAGCCGATACGGAGAGCTGCAGGATACGCGGCAGCGCGGGCGCGACGGAGAGCGGACTCTCGCCGAGAGAGGCAGGCGATGTTGCACAAAGCAATTCCGACGGTAACGATACGAGCGAGGGATATATCACCCGGTGATGCGGATACCGGGCGCGTGCCGGTTGACCCTGCGCGTGGGGGTCAGCAGGTGGAACGCGTGTTTGACGAAAGATCAGGTATACGAGATGTGTGGAAACGCATGCTGCCTTATTTATGCGTACACGCCCCTGTATCCTGCGCGCGCTATTACCCGCGGCTCTCGCACGAGGTAGAATGTAGATCCACGGCCGGCCGCCGCGCTGCCGATGAATTCCGAGTAAAACAAGTCTTTCGCTCCGAGAAAGAAACCTATCGTTTTTAGACTGGATAATAAAAGACAAATATAATTCAAAACAAAGTGGACTTTTGACCACCACTTTTTGAATATATAGTTTGCTTGCTGCTTTATTGTTATAGTGGACCGATACGATCGGTCCGTTTGTTTCGTTTAAGAAAAGCCGAGGGTAATCTTGCGCGAACTTCGAGGAAAAAAAAGTTGCGTCTTACTGTACTTATTGTCAGCACATATGCGGATCAGATTATTCAGGACGACGAAAAATTTGCATCGGTCCGCTAACAACGGAAATATTCAAGGTGGTTAAATTATACGGTTCCACCCTGCATGTATGATGAATGGAAGACGCGGACAGAGGAGAGAGAAAGAGCGCGTGAGAGAAAGACTTGGGAAGGAAGGGTGGTATTGTGTTCTCCAGCAGGGGCGGATATCCATAATAAGAGGGAATGAAAGAGACGATACCAGTATGACACCGGTAAAGTTTCCGATCGGTGCACCACCGATACCGATATATATACCTATATATATGCCAAGAGTGCCAAGACCGCATAACTTTAATTCCAACCTCTACTGACGAAGAATAATTGCATATTAAAAAGATTATAAAAAAATGTTGCTGTAAAGCGTCGGAGCAAATATCCTCTCGTTACGGGTAATATAATCCATACTTAAGTACAAATTATATATGGCCGTATGTCGATGAATAAATTAGGCCTTTCGCAAACGGCGGATAGCACGAAAAATTATGTCAAGGAAAATATAATCCGTGCAAGAACATATTATTATTACTCTGCGAGCCGTTTTGCAACTGATCAGGCTGGATAGTTCAGTATCAGATCCAGTATCCACGTGATGATTGGCACGGAACAGTTATTCATAGCCGGTTTGCGTGATATCCGTCGCGACGCGTCGGTCAGTTTCGAAGAAGGCATCCCGGCTCGTATTATACATTTCGTTGTATCAAACGACATCGCGTCGTTTTAGAGACGCGCGGCGAACCGAGGCGCGTAACCGAGGCGCGTCGCAAGCAAGAGGCGGAAAGGTAAAGAGGAGATTCGCCGTGGGAAGAAAGACAAAGGTCCCGTGTCCCGTGAAGCGAGGAGCAACTTCTCCCGAATCCGTGACGATCCTCTCCAGCATTATAGAGAGAGAGAGAATCGAGAGCAACTGGAATCGGCCCATTCGACGGCTCTCCTCGGTTCGCGTATATACGTTCCTCCTCTCGGCTCTGATCGCTCCTCTCTCCTCTTCTCGCACGCGGTTTCCTCTTTCTTTCGCTTCTCTCTCGCCGTCTCGACATCAGCTTCGCTCGACCTCTAATTCTCGAGCGAACAAAAACTTAATCGGTCGCTTCCTCCGTTCGCTCTTATGGTTACGGCGAGAGGAAGAGAGAGGGAAGAAAGAAGGAGGAGGAAAGGAGAGAGAGCGAGAGGAAGGGAAGGCAGAACGCAGGACGAGGGCTGCAGTTCGCCTGGAGGGCTAGCGCGACCATAGCGACGTGGGGAGGAGAGAAAATCGAAGAAAAAAAAAGGGACACGCGGAGTCGAAGGCCGGCTTTTCCTGCAGAATACGATCGGGATTACCTTCGGCGTAATCTCCCGGTATCCAGTAGCTATAACCGTCTGAATTCATTTAGCCGCGCGCGCGCGCGCGCGGTGATACGTGTAGGTGCAAACACCGAGCCGCTTAGCCAGCCGGTTTTACTTGCGAGGCGCGCGCGAACTTGAATCCCGGCGTGCGTAAAAGTGCGCTTTCTATCGAAGGTATATACACACCCCTCGGATCGGAGGTAGAGAAGCCAACGAAGAACGTGCGCGACGAAAGAGTTGATTCGCGCGCATGGGGAACGATCGAGGAAAGCGGACGCGGCTAATTCATAAAGCGAGCTGCGGGCAGGTAGGTAGGTATAAAATGGCCGGAAGCTGCGATAGTGACAGCGTGAAAAATAATGCCAGATGTTCACTGCTTGATTGCTCATCCTCGACTGAGAGAGTAAAGGATGATACTGTTGGTTCCGCTTGATTCCCGCCTGTCCTTTTACACGGGATTGGAAAATTACTAAAATACGCGTCCAGAAAAGAGACGATTATTTTTTTGTGCAGCGTCACGAAAGAATCATAATGTTATATAGAATATATCGATATCAAATCGAGTCTGCGCGACAAAAATTATTTGCATAGAACAGCAAAATTATATTCTGCGAAGCCAATATTATTTTTGTACAGCTGCACGTATCGATTTCTCCAAATGTCAATGTAAAATATTTTTATCTACTTAGATGACGTTTGCATTAATTTCAATTTAAAAAATTGTTCTTTGTTCAGCAATATTAGCTGATAATTTTTGCTGATAATTATTAATTCAACCAATTCAACTTGTACTGGAGTATCGATACTTGGAGTTAAATACCTGAGTACAGGTATTTAAGTACGTAAGTTTAGGTATTACAAGTACACAGATTTGTACTTGTGAGCGTCGTCGCGCGAATGAATACAGCGTATGCGTTATACGCTTTGGCGCGTCATGGAGGTGTTAAAGGCGCGACGTTGATTAAATTTATGTCTCTGTCGGTCGTGATAAATGCGATAGTTCGATCTGGTTATAATTTGGGCCCCGAGTAAAAGGAGTACACTTAGGAGGTGTACGAACCTTTTAGTACGTGTCACACCGGTATCTTCCCGCCACGATTTACGACGACGATAAAGCAATGACGAAAACGAAAAGAATGGAGAACGGACTTACTTCTCGCGTGTATTCCCGTGCTAATCAATTTAAACACCTCTATGTAACCGCTGCTTGATTAATCACCCCTGTAAAATGCTTTGCATAATAATTCTCGAAACTCGCAAGCAAGATATTAGCGCGTGGAGAATTATTGTGCGCTGCGCGACTGCGGATGACTCGGCGCGAGAGATTGTTGGGCTGTCAATTCGCAATGTTATTACCGCCGTAATATTTTCAAGATAATTACATAACGTATTATATTACATTTTTATTTTATGCACTGAACATAATGTTAAATTATACGTGATGTTGACATTAAATTTAATTAATTAATTTTATTAAGCAGCTATACAAAAACGAAGATTTTATTCGCAATAAACCCATCATCTTCCTCCGCTCTTTAATAAATTCGTTTTCAACGGCGACGAATAAGCATTAGCAGGAATCATTTATTTCGCTAATGAGAGCATAATTAATAAGCTGGAGCTGTCGCGATGCTTGTTGCGGCGGCCGATACGATGTATTATTCACGTTGACGGGAAACACCTCACCCGAAGCGAATTATATTTAACTAACGTGGCAGCCAATGAGGCGAATATAATATTTAGCGGAAGGGCGCATGAATGGCCATCCATTTATGTAAATAAACGATGCCTCCTCGCGAATACGGCCCGCGGCGGTAGGATGCGCGGTCCACTTTCGCAGCATCCGACGGCCGTAGATCTCGGATAGATGTGTCCGTCGCAGTCCATCGAGAGTACATCCACGGCACGTAGATCTGCTTTTCCCTTCCTCTCCCGTCCCCCGTCTTCTCTTCTCCTTTTTTCTTGTTTCCTTTTCATTTTCTCCCTTCCATCTCGCCGCGAGATTCCGTTACCGCACGAGCTCGAATCGAAAGAGGGAGAAAGAAAGATGAATATTCGCAGAGCGACTGAAGGAAAGAAAGAAGGAGAAAGAGTGATAAAGGAAGAAAGAAAAAATCGGCGAGATCTAGAAGCGAGAATTAAGAGGAGGAAGGAGTGGAAACGCGCGCTCGCGCGCGCGTTGAAATGAGCTCAGGCAGAAGGAAGAGGAAAGAAACATACTCGTTTCGCATTCTGCAGCGCGCTAGTCAGCGGCTAACTATAAGAGGAGCTAACTATAACCCGAAGTTTCTACCCCGCGGCAGCTATTTCGAGGCAGTTCTCTCGCGTGCGTTGTCGCACCGCCAAATCCTGACCCCGTCCCGATCCCGAGTGAGAGAGAGAGAGAGAGAGAGAGAAAGAAACCCGAACGTCGCGCACGCCGCCCGGAGAGCTTCGACGATGCCCCGGTAAGAAAAGTGCGACACGGTACAATACGCGATTATAGCGCAAACACGTACGATTCGACGTGAACATGAATCCGTTCATCTCGCGGCGTAAAACGTCGTGGGGGACCCGTTAGGAATGTAGCCTTATTAGTATTAGCGCGTAATTAACCGCGTGGCTGACACGACATTTCCACCTTATAATTGTAAGTAACGCTCGCTAATCTCCGTTAATAATTCACGTCCGACGGGACTCGAAACGCCGCGCGAGAAAAGCTGACTTCCAAGCGACGTCCGCACGTGCGATTGTGTTGACCGCATTCGAAATTATCGCGAATTAAAATTATTACGAGTGTTATTAGTAATTTAATGGTGCGTTACCGCGTGTATTATTAGCGAGAATGATAACTTATAACGTATACAGGTATTTCCACAACAATTTTTGCCGTACGGGGCGTTTTGCACCTGAGTGTATACAGTTACGTTATAATCACGCATCGGGCGATAATATATAATTCTAAGCCGGTTCGCATCCAGTTCTATATGCGTCTATGTTTAATTGCGCTTAGTTACGTCGCGACGATTAAGCGGCGCTCGCGCCTCGGATAGCGACACGAGGGGTCAATGCACGGGGGGGCCGTTTCGATGACGCTCCGCGTCCCCTCACCTCCTCCATTGGCTAAATCCTATTATTTATTTATACGCCCGGGAATTCTGTTGGAGCGCGGCGCGCGAACAGGATCGGCCGACATTTTCTTGGCTTCGTATACAAAGTTACGCCGTTTTAATGGTAACGCAACGAGCGCCTTCGCGCGACGCGACGTAAAGGGACATTAGCGTTTCCCACTCACGTAATCATATAGAATTTAAATATTGTAATATAAATATAACAAGCAGGTTATTCCGGATCGACGATAAGCGAGATATGCGTCCTGTATATATTAATATCATCGCGCGCATGTACTGCGCGGAAAAACGATCAAAACAAATTCAATTCTAGGACATGCGAGAGATCAAAAATCTGGAAATCTGGACTTGCATTAGAAAAGTGCCCTCGCGAAGAAAATCTCAAGGTACAGTTCGATTCCAGGTGAGTTTTGCACCTGCGATCAATATATATATCGAGCGATTTTCAAGCGCGATTAACCGGAGCGGCACCATGCAGCGATTAGCGTCGAACACGAGCGACTGGATTAACCTTGCGCGTTCTCGTCTCGCTTGAAAACGCAAGCTTTCTCGCTCCGCTCCGCGGCGAAAACGGAACGCGAGAGCACATGCCCGATGCATGTCGAACGAGCCGCGCCGCCCGTGATCGCGTGCATCCGGCGTAGATCCAGCGGAGGTATCCTTTTCGTGTCTCCTTCGAGAGACCCCTCTCTCGGATCGTGCGCCATCGTTTAACCTTGCCGGTTTCCTGAACCCCGTAGAAAAAACTAATCCCGTTTCGTCTCCTTATCCGCGCGCTGCGCGCGCGGCGCGACGCCCGCCGCGCGATATATTTATATACCGAGAGCGCGATGATCGTAAGAAGGAACGCGGAGCGTCAGAGCGCGCGAGCGTCCTCGCGCGAAATCGCGTGAAATCGCCGAGAGAATCGGCCCGAAAAGATTTCTAACCGCGCATTTTCTTACGAGCGACACACGTGTCGTCAGGCGACGTGCCAACTGTAACTGTTACCGTAACGTTTACTGTAAACGTTGACATGCCGAGCGCGGTGCATGCGCGAATGTCGAGCTCCCTATATAGCTGCACGGCTGAGGGGGAATTTCACGGAGGGTCGCTTCGACTCGCGAATATTCAATTATCGACGTTGGTCACGGGGGTTGTTTACGACGATATAATTTATCAATTACACGGTAACTCGTTGGTTTCCGAGGTGTCTCGCATCACGTAGCAGTATATAGTATAGTACGTCGGCCGTTCCGCCCGTGAGTACAAACGACCTCTGGATCCCTCCAGACACGTTATTGCACATGCAATACACCTGTTACTCTACGGGTTGCGTAAGTTTCCTCGGTGGCGAGCCCGCGAGTCAAACTGACCGCAAGAATTCCGAATACTTTCACTCGTTTCAGGCGCTGTGCTGCTGCGGTGCGGCGCGGTGCGGCGCGGCACGAATGTCGAGAGACGCGAGACGGGCCCCGAGAAAGTATCCCAATATGTGCAGCACGATCTGATAACTGCAGCACGCGAGAGCGCGGCGAAGGCCGCGGGGACGAAGGGAGGGGGGGGGGGCAGGTACAGCGAGGAAAGGCGATAAAAATAAAATTCCCGACTTACGCTCCTTGAGCCTGAATCGTTACGTACGGGGTAAACAGGCGCATTAACAAAATGCAGAACGCATTCCGCCGTTTCTTAATTCATTGATCGTGGACAGGTGCGACGCGTTACGTCGTCGTCGCGGAGGCGTTATTGTCCAAGTGTCACGCTTTGGAACGACGATGGTTGATGAGAGATCTCTCGCCGTGGGCCGCCCTACCCGGGTGGTCCGAGATGCATTTAGGCAGAGCGAATTTCTTTGACAACAATAGCGGAGTGCAGGGTGGACGGGAGATTTTGTTTAGATCGAGTGACGCACGCGAGAACGATTGCACGTTGACCGCTCGTACGTTTCTAACGCTGCACGCGCTGGAGCAAATGTGAATGACTCTAAACGTAAATGATTTTTATTCAATTATATAACTGTTAATCCATATCAAAAGCTGTTTACGCGCTTCTCGATTTTCTTCAACTAATCAGATCAAAATCGTTAATTAAGCAATAAAAAAATTATTATGCCGTATTGTACGACACACACTCGTATTATATGTATGTATGTATACATATATATATATAATATATATATATATATGTATATATATGTATATAGGTATAGATAATCACGATGTAAACAAGCTAGAGTAGATAATTATAATTATACGATATGCGTATACGATATATGATATTGATAGTAATTTCGAAAATTGAATTAATATTTCAAGATAAATCAAGGATTAATATTTCAAACTGATTAGATAGCCATGCTTAGAATAAATAAACTAAGCTGATAAATGCGCGTGCAACGCGATCGCATTCTACAGTTATGTACGTTATATGCAAACCAACTCGATCACGCTAACTAATTCACTGATATTATCAATTTATGATCGCGCGTGCGTGATTCGGCACAGGCGAGACTGTTTCGAGCGGGAACAAAAGCGAAAGCTAGGGTGTTTGAAGCACATTATTCGTATAATTATTTGATGTGGTCATATCAAAGCTATTCGAAGCGTAAAGTGCTAAACAAGAATTTCTAACACTAACTTTGTAATAATGAAGTATCGGGTAGTAATTCTCCAAATTAATGACACGCAAAAAAATTAAATGCATTTGAAACACCAGTGATAACAAAAATACATCTGTTTTTCTGCTCAGGTATAATTGAGACGTTCAATATTGTTTTAACAGCTGTTGAAATACTGATTTTTTTGTTTATATATTATTATTATATTATATTTTGTTTATATATTTTGTTTGTTATTATATATTATATTGTTTATATATTTTTTTGGTTATAAAAATTTCTGGTAATTTCTGCTTATGTCTCAACTTTGAATATAAAAATTCTAGGATGATCCGCCCCTCGAGGCCAGCGAGACGATGTGCTCTGCATATCTGGCCTATCATCTCTCAAATCTGCGGAACCTCGAGGGATACCTCAGCAGACGCATCTATATAAAATTGCAAACCGGTGGCCCCCGCGCGATGGGATCTGTCGAAAAAGGCATAAAGCGACCAAAATGTGTCGCACAAAAGCCCCTTAAGAAGGTCAACCGGACTCGAGGGTCAAGCGGAGTCAACCGATGCGATTTGGTTTATGGCGCGAGCGCGTATCCCTTCCCTCTCGTATTATTGTATTTTCGACGATGATTTACGATAGGAGCGACCGCGCATTTGTGTTTCCCTCTAAATTCTTTTTTTTCTTTTACTCGCCCGGCAACGTATACCGCGCCCGAGCAGCAATGCAGCGATGCGTCGCGGGACGTCATCAGCAACACTCCGGAATTTCCGGAGCTGACGGTCGTTTGCGCGTCACTCCAAAAAAGGCAGCAATTTTTTTTGTCGAATGTAAAGCAATAAACGACATGTCAAATTCAAAGCAATAATACATATATAATACATACATAAAATGTGCCGTTTTAATTTATTTATCGAACATAAAGCAATAAACCGATACGTCAAATCTAAATGATGTATATGAAATTTAATTTCCTCTGTTTTAAGCAATTATATTCCTGTTATTTATTTGATCTTTCCATACTGCAAAATTAAAATATCGCTATGTGAAATGTAGTTTGGTTTACATTTGAATTCATTATTTTTTTCAAATTTTAGAGCTGAGCTCTCCTCACGCTCACTCCTGTGTCCACTACTTCACTTTATAATTCTATTTTAAATTCCAATTCCATATTCTATATTATTTTCCAGTCCATTATCGTGAACTATTATCGTGATCACTGATGTGTTTCGCAAGACTACTTTTATTTGTGCGCTGAATTTATAATACGTCCGCGTTTACAGTACTTAATCATGTTCACTACTCCCGGAATTAAGAAAGGATATATTGCTTATTTATACATTTTCTCTCAACGACATTATCTATACGGAAAGTTTTGCATGAGAGCATACATGACGTAACCCGTAAATCGTAAGATTAGAAGTACGCAATGAGGCGTGAGGTTGTAAATCTGCCGCCTCTGTGGAAGAAAGTAGCCCTCGTAAAAATCTATAATGAATCCCACACGTAACAGTGACCTATCGTTGCGCTTACTTTCGATGCGCTGAGTTCGATGCACTCGAAGCTTCGCCCATCTCAATGGATGGAACGCTGAATTGAATCGCTCGCAGAAGGAAAAGCGGAAGGTAAAAAAAAAAAATAAAGTTAATCGTTACAGAAAACTGTTGCAAAAATTGTTACACAACTGGCCGCTGTTACATAAAAATGAGCTGAAGTCACCGAGCAGTAATTTTAAGTAAATTAAGTTTTTAAAACGCAAAGATGCCCGCCCAAGTTGCGTGTCTCAAGTTAATTTCTGTAATTCACGTTATTTTAAGATTATATCTTAAATTCGCTTACGCGTGCTTATGTATAATACAATATTTATGTGTTACGTAACAATACGCAATAATATTGCGAAAATACGATATGCAAAATATGTATGCACGTATCTTTTTCATATTGTATTCATAGCGTATGAATGCGCGATTCGTTTCGTTCAAACGATCAGATTGCAGCGGACGAATATATCACTGATGATATAAGGTCTAATTTTATCGAGGCTAATGGGAGGGCGCACGTTAACTTAAACGATTCAAGGATTTCTCGAACCCGATTAAAAACTCCCCCCGGGAGAGATATTGCCCCATCGTTAATGTAAATCGCGATTAACGCAATTAAAAACTCGGGAACGCGTCGAGCAGGTTTAACGCGGTTATCGCGACCTTAGCGAGTGGCGCATCGGAGCGCACGGGAGCGGAGTGCCTCTGACAGATGGCCACCAGAGATTTCCGCAAGAAAATAACGTTTACAAAAACGTTGACGGGAGATACAGCGTGAATATGGCGCGCGCGCGCTTTGGAGGCAGCCGAGGCGATTCCTAGAGAGCGACTGTAATCGTTAATCCTTGCGAAAGCGACTCGTCACGATTTAAGTGGAACCATTCGCTACCTTTGCATATTAAACGCCGAGATACCGCGCGTTGTAACGTCAACTGCGCTATTGCACACACGGGTCTATTAAGCCAGCCTCCGTCAATGGGGGGATTAAAGATGAAAAGATAAGATTTCCCGTCCTCTAATTTGAATTTTTACTCAGGAGATGCGTTTAGCGACATATTTAAATTATCCCGTGAGAAATAATCGCAACGTAAAATTGACGAAACGTAAAGTGTTGCATTACACGACACCGCGTCGTCGTCGTGCGCAATTTCGATACCGAGAATCGCGATAATCCTCATACTGGAACAAGGAACACTTTGTCGTGTACATACAAGCATGTATAACACGCGCGCTTCTCGCTTCTCCAATCCGCTGTAACTTCATCCCGTCTTCTTTATCCCCCATTTCAGATCCACGTCCGGCAGCAGCTTCTGCATTTAGCGAAAACCGTTCCACGTTTGAAACGCGTGCGATATCGACGATTTTGCGCTACGCTCTCTTACTGCTACGTAATAAACTTAAGTATACCGAAAAGTATGCGGCGGACGATTACATTGGAATGTAAACTTGCTGAATTACGGGGAATTAATATTACACGTACCGGGAATGGTACGTACATGACGTTTATATGGCCACGGGTGCACCGAGCGTGTGAAGTAGCGATAGGTAAAAGCGAATCGACCGCTTTCACGTGCTTTGCAATTTATACCGGCGCATATAGTTCAGCGAAATGAATGCGTCGCTCTATCGATCCTTCTATAATTCCACCGTTATTCCGAGTTTAACGTAGTACGCGCGTGATTTATTAAAACACGGAGTTTGAAGTCCTCACGGCGAATGTGTAACGCAATAAAATACGAGAGACATCACGCATTAAGGACAGAAGGACAGTAAACACAATGACGAACAGACACAAGTACTTTATGGAAATAAATTTCATGTTGAAGAACAAAAGCCCCCGTTCTTAACTGTTAACGGCAAAATTTAGAACGACAAGCGTGAACTCTGGTGCGCCTTTGATCAATTTCTGTAATCAAATCTTGTAAAGTAAATCTTTCTGGACGAGGAAGATACCTGGAGAGAGCGGTAATTTTCTTTGAAAATGTGTAACTTTGCTTTCAACCTTACTCGGCAAATACGACCACCAACTTTTTGAATTCAATATCTCTACCTCTTCTTTATACCATCTCTTTTCTAATCAATTTAATATCCCCATCTGATAAGCAATATTTTTAAAGTATAATTTTTAAATAAATATTTCCAAAAGAAGGAGAATTTATTTATTTAACTCCCGAAATGTCTCTAATTCTATTCGCTGTGCATTCTTCTTGCGTCTCTCGAAGAGGCGTGAAGACACACGATCGTCTTATTGCAGGCGCTACTATCAATTAACCATTATTGTCTGTCGTATATCACCATTGCTAAACGGAGCCGTAGATGTTTCGCAATCATGTTCGAGATTGCAAATGCGAGAACACATTGACTGAAACTGCAATCGTTCCACCGCGGAAAAATATCCCACTCGCGAGTCATTATTTTTCACGAAGGCGCGGCGTTGCGGTAGACGCGATAAATTGCGGAATTTCTGCAATATCGCGAAAATTCGTCGTTCATTTATAATGACGCAATTAGTCCACGTAATTGATTCCGGCATTATTGAGACGATGTACAAATTGTACACGGCAATCATCCTTCCTTTAATTTGAGACTCGTATTATTTACACGCCGTGAGTTTGACGTGACATTTGACGTTAACATTTGCATAATCAAAAACACGTTTGTTGTGAAAGATCTCAGTCGTTGTGATATGATAGGAACTTTGTTAAAGGGACTGCAAAAAAAGTTGCGGAATAACCGTATTTTCTGAAAGCTGTATTCAGAAACAACATAATTGCTGGCGATCGATTGCTCCGGATTGCTGAAAACTCCTGGTGCGAACCGACCCGGCGTTACAACTGTACTTCGTTAACAACATTTGCCGACATTTATCGATTATTACATAATGTGATTTGTGCTAACAGTCGTAGAACAAACTGAAATGATTGTATTACGTGTATAATAGCGCAGTAATGATTCATTGAATCTGGAGTAACGGAACGGAGGGGGGGGGGGAATGCAGAGTCGCATTAATTCGCTATTGTCGCTGCTTAAGCGCCGCGCTTTAAATACTCAAAAAAAATAGCGATAGATGTAATAGGTAGTACATTAAACGATACAAAATACAATAACCCTTTTATGTCACGGAAAGGCGATCGGATGTCGTTGAATGTATGCTCACCTCTGCCGGACGTGAAGAAGACAGTGGCGGACCGACGTTTTCCGGTCGCTATACAAAATTCCTATGGTGCAGCGCGGAAAAACACCCCCACAGCTGCGGTACTGACGGTTCGTTCCTCTCGGAAAGGCACAGGTGTCATCGCACTGTCACGGCGCACGCAATTCACGATTGCCGCATAGGATACCGCGGCATGTCTTTATCTCTCTCTCTCTCTCTCTTTCCTTCTCTCTCTATCTCTCTCTCTCTCTCTCCCTCTTTCTTTCTTCCTGTTTCTATCTTTCTTCTTGTCGTACGTGACGTATCGGTAATCGCGACTCGAGAAACAATCGGGAATTTCGGGGAGTGGATGGAACGTGAACCTCGATCGATGTCCGTGCGCAGACTGCCCGCACCATCGTCGCCGGTTGCCTCGCGTTCGTCATACTACGGCCCCTCGTTGCGTCTTTCTCCCGCGCGTGTTTCCGCTCTTTCGCTCTTTCCCCCACCGCATGCTCTCGCCTCCCGGCCTGCTCCCACATGCGCGGATTTCCCTTCAAAATTAATTAATTAATTAATAATACATTGTATGGGAAAAAAATCATGTAACACGTGTGTATCTAATGCATGTACATTCACAGAAATGTATAATCAACGTTATAGAATGAGGGAAAGCAGATTAGGAAATGTAACGAAAAAATGTTTGATATTATCTTCTACCAAGATTTAGATTTTCAGTTAAATTCAAACTTTGTCAAATTTTATGCTATTGATAATATATCTAATGTGTTGCCATATGGCAAGAAGAGGCATTCAAGAAGGTTTAGGAATAAATTCATTTGATACTGCCGTGTGGCAATAGTAAAGATTATTGTAGGTTAATTGCATTAAGATATAATAGCAGTCGCACAGCTGACAGTAATTTAAACTTCCTCACGTACCTTTTAAGCCGATGACACCTACAGGCTTTTCGTAGGATATCTCTCCTTTCATCATTTTCTTTCCCGATATATTCAAGTTCTCCATAAATATATTCATATTTGATATTAAATAGCAACGTTCATACAATTATTATTTAATGACACGAATTCGTGTTCCTCTCATATAATTATATCAAAAATTTTGCCAAATTTTATGTCATAAAAAATACAATTATTCATGTGCACGTCAGTTTTAATTTTGCATTAATTGCATTTAACTTTGTAAATTTTACGTTGAGTGCATTAATAATTAATTTGGTTTTAAAAAAAGTTAATTTTTATCTTCCCGTCGGTTATATATTTATTTAATGTAAAAAGTTTTCTTTGTATCCGTTATATCGTTAATAAAATATTAATTATATATCGTACATAATTTAAACACACGGCTCACTAATAAATTATACGGTGCACGGTCACTAGTTTATGTCGAGAAACATCCGTTTAATAAATAATGTACCGAATAATTACAACCAAAATTTCCATTTTCGGCGAAATTAAATGCACATCATCATTACACGCTTGAAATCAATAACAAATTCATATAAGAGTCAGTAATGAATTCGTAAAAGATCATTTCGTCAGCGCTCGTATCGTTGTTTCTTGAAATTGTAATTACTAGTAAGCAATAAATGAGTCGAAAGTTTCAATAGTAGTACGTAAAACGATTTCATAATCGAGAAATTTCTTTTAACTATACACAGTAGGTTCTGTTCCACTTGGGACGCGCGGCGCTCGGAGGTCTAAGTCCGCCGTGGCCCGTTGTCGGATATGTGACGAGACATCATTAAGATTCCGTGCGTCGGTTTCAAAACCAACTGGCATTTGTTCTCTTGTAAGTGTGAGATAGAAAAAGGGCACCACACCCTGGGGCTGACGTTTTCCTTGTGTAGACACGGCGATATATAAACTTTGTTCATCGTCTGCATTCGAGAAACTATCGTTTAACGCGCTAGCGTCTACAATAATAGAATAATTAACGCTAGAATAAAAACGAACGTTGATAATAGATTTAGAAATAGAGTAATAATTAGCGCGATGCTGTACAGCTTCCCGTTCTGCAATAGAAAGATCGTAGAAACGGTTGCTGAAATATTTCATCGCAAAAAGTATAAATACATTGTGCGATAACGCGAGTTCCTCAAGGATGATTTGTGATAATTAAATGTAGATGTACTTATAATTTTTTTTATTTTACTAGTTATATTCTTTTTTGTCAAAACATTTCTGTGTACGTCAAAACTCTTACGAGATTTCGGCCACAGAAATTCACAAATCTTTCGATAATAATAGAGACGAAAGTTCTATTATTTTCTATTATTTTTGAGAATTTTAAAGCAAATTGTGCATTACGATATAAACGTAGAACAAAATAATTTCAGGAATAATCCGAGAAGCTGACAGGCGTGGACAAACACAATTTCGTAATCAATGCAAAAACAAATGAAACGAATTAAGGACAAATAGCCGGCGAAGTTATGAAGGCCTTTGTATCTGCCGCATCGCAATTACGTTCGTTCGAAAATGACGTGCATCACCGCGTTTTCGTCGTCTTTGGAAGCGGTCGCGACTGAGGATCGGGAAGATCCTCTCCGCTATTCTATATGAGAATCTTAGCTCGTTTAAGGTAAGTAACTGCCACGCAAAAACTGGACATTCCGCTGGTGTTTGTCCTTTTTTCATTCCACCCGTGTGTTTTTCCCCTTCCCACTTTTCATCGCTTCGCCTCGAAGAGCGATGGTGACACTTCAGCCTCCGCTAGATGCACGGATGTATATAATCCCGATGCAATCCTCTAAAAATATGTCAAACTACACGTTCGTAAAGCCGTTAAGAGATATAATTATCGCGTTACACGCGAAGTGCAACTCAAAATGCAAGAAGATACATAATTGAAATAAGGGTAGACAGTTCGGATTCGAGTTTTGAATTTAAGCATTCAAATTGAATAAACTGAAAGGAATTTATAATCTTATAAAATTACATATCTTTCAAACGTCCAAGAAATAAGAAATTAGATGCATTTGAAATTTAAATATATTGTGCTATCATTGTTCTTTAATTCTAAAGTTTCGAAATACATGTATGTGCATTTGTAATAATATCGAGAATATTAATTAGCTCTTTTTTCTTAACAATATCAAATTAAAAGTATAACAATTATTAAATCAATTTTTACTGATCTTACGGAATTAAAAGAATCAATCTAATTTGAAAAAATTATATTCCAATTTTTAATATTTTTGTATTATTATAATATATAAAAGTATTTAAAATTAAAGGGAAAATTTCGCGGTTACGTGCATTTAAAGGAAACATATATATAATTATTTAAAAGACATAATGTTATTTATAGTCCTTGACTAAAAGTTTGCAATATACTATTAAATATCCCTACGTGGATAATTAAACAGTACCGACATTATGATCGCTCTCAATCATCCAATATAAATATTTAGCATATGAAATGTAACATTAATTTTACAATTTATGAAAATGTAGTATATATGTATTATATTTTTAAACTGCAGAACTGCATTTCTGTGTAGTTATCATCCACGTCTGGTTTATAATTTGGCTTCCTGTTTCTTTCTTTATCCGTAATATTTACGGGAGGGCGTTAGCGTACGGGAAATTCTTTAAATCATGCTACTGTCGTAAAACTTTCGGTTTTACGATACTGAATTCAGTATAAAGTTGTAAACGCGTCGCGACAGGATTCTCGCCAAACGACTAAAAAGTAATAAAATAAAGAATAAAGTAAATTACTCAGCCCACGATTGCTCCGCCGTCTAATGCTTTCCTGGGTCTTTTTTTCTCCTTCTCTCTCCCTTTCTTCTTCTTCCACTCTCTCTCTCTCTCTCTCTCTCCCTCTCTCTCTCTCTCTCTATGGCTGTTCCGCCTGCTCCTTTACGGCATTCGCATAACATTCGCGAAGTTAATAATTTAAGATCGCGCACTTACTAATTACCAGAGTTTAGTGGTCGCATTCTATACGGCATTTCTGACGGTATTTACACGCGATCCACACACGCTTTGGCACATTGAGACAGCTATAATTATGAACGCGAAAAAAATACGATCGCGCGAAGCGAATTAAAATTAAAATAAATATCCGCGAAACGCAATTCGAGATGCATAATAAGGCATGATCGTCACTTGTTGGTTGATCGCTCGCGCGATTACGTCTCAATACAAAGTCGCGAAACGCGCGTCGACTATCGCTCAACAATTGATTAAATATGACTCTCTTAATTGATACTTATATAAGTTATAAAATAAACGCGTCGTCGCGATGCCACTCGATCAAAAGTGAATCACTTTTAATTCAACGTTTCTGAGACTAATGCTAGAGGGCACTGAAAAATTACAAAAATCCTTTTTATCTCAAGAGGTTCTTGTGGTTTGCATCTCCTCTCTGACCGAGCAGCGCAACACTGCACAGCTTACCGAACTCGCTCAGTCGATATAAATACATTGCAGTATTGCACTTTGTACTTTTTAGATAGCATTTATATTAATAATTTTTTGTAAGCACAGCAACGCCACGTTCAACTTTATACCTTATTTCTGTTCGTCGAATACTTGATGGGACATGGCAATAAATATCATCAAGAATAGTTTAACGAGATCAATTAGAAAACGTAAGTTTTATAGATGTCTCATCCTTTTTTCCCATAATCTAGAATAGAGATTAGAATACTGTTTTAAAAGAAACTCGCAGTAATATCTTTGTTCAACGTACTGAATATGTATATATATTCAGATAGCACACAGGAGTTCAAAAGCATTCATTAGTATATTCAGTCATGTCATCATTCTGAGTTTATTTTCAGGTGTAAAAAGAATATACTTTTTGCAGACTTTTTCGAAAGAGAATTCTTTTTACATCTGAAAATGAACTCAGAATTGATGACACAGGTATGACTGAGTTCTCTTTGAACTCTTTGTACTGAGTATATTATATTCTACACGTTTAATTAATTGTGATCAACTGTTTCTCTTTTAAATCATATTTTTTTAATTTTAACAGTTTTCTCAATCGCTTGAATTTAGTTATTGAAATTATAATTAGCTATTAATATTAATTAGCTATTGTATGGTAATTATTATAATGTTCTTACTATTAAAACTTTGCAGATTTACAAGCTGCTTCTGTGCTGACGGAAAGATATTCTACAGAAATGTCACAGACGTACAAGACATTGGCAGTATCTACCCCGAAACCATTTGTTTACATGGTCAAGTTGAACAGGCCAGAGAAGCTAAATGCAATAAATATATCTATGTGGAAGTAAGTAATCCCTTGTCCTGTTTTTTTCACGATTAAGCACTTACATTCTCATGAATTGTTTTCATTTAGAGAATTTAAGGAATGTTTCGACGGATTGTCAATGAATCCAGACTGCAGAGTAGTTGTTCTGTCAGCTGCTGGAAGGGCATTTTGCGCAGGTAAATTATAAAATAAATCTAAAGAATTTTATATATGTATTTATCTGAGACATCTAAGTGCCGAAGGAATTTTATTTCAAAATCTGACAATCTGACGTTGCAGGAATTGATCTGCAGGGAATGATGGAATTAGGACAAGGTTTAGCGGAGTACGAGGATATTGCGCGCAAATGCAAATATCTGGAATCTAAAATTAAGGATATGCAAGATTCATTTACTGCTTTGGAAAAGGTATCTTGTTATTCACAAAGATATGACTATTTCAGCAATATGATGATATGATAAAGATACTTATATTAAGTATTTGCGTTTTACGTATAAATCTAGTTTTCATAAATATATTAGATGGATTGTTTCATTGTGTCTAACTACCATGAAAGTGACAATGCAACATCATTTTGACAGTGCTCGAAACCTGTGATAGCCGCTGTGCACGGTGCATGCATCGGTGCGGGCGTGGACATGATATGCGCAGCTGATATACGTTACGCTTCATCTAACGCATATTTTCAAATAAAGGAAGTTGACATAGGCATGGCGGCCGATGTAGGTACGCTTCAGAGATTTCCGAAAATTTTGGGCTCTGACAGCTTGGTAAGGGAGCTTGTCTATACAGCGCGGAAGTATCCAGCTACCGAGGCGCTGGAAAGTGGATTTATAAGCCGCATGTTGGATAACGAAGAGAGGTAAAACAACAAATTAACTGAAGCAAAAAATATAAGCATAATGATTATTCGAATAGAGTGACGTAAATTATAATAATGATTATTTGTATTCTCTATTCAGCTTGTTGAATAAATCGATAGAAGTTGCTGAACAGATTGCCAGTAAGAGTCCAGTTGCAGTGCAAGGTTCAAAAATGAGTATAGTATATTCGAGAGACCATTCTATCCAAGAAGGATTAGATCATATTGTAAGTCTCCTTTCTGCTCATTCCACCTGAAATTATACAATAAAAATTTATTATTCGCTATAAATATTACACACGAAATAATTTCTCATACTTGAATACTTGAAAGGTAGCATTTCAATAACACATTTTTGGGATCTGTTTCAATAGGCGATGCAGAATAAGGCGATGCTTCAAAGTGAAGATTTTTTGAATGCAACTATGGCACAGGCCGTTAAAGGCGATCCTCCAATATTCTCGAAATTATAAATTATCCTATTCTCGATTTTAATATTCTTAATATTTCCAACGTCGCATAGATATTTTTATAACAATGTTATATTAATGTTAAAAATGGATACATGTATTTTTCGGAAATGTATATTTATACAACAAAATATAAGATAACTTTGTATAACTTTTCTATTCACAGATTTTGACATATCGTTAAATTATATCCCTTTCATATATAAATTACGTCCACTAAAATAATATATATATTTTTTTGCGTTAAGTATAATCTTGTTTAAAGAAAATGCTTCCCCATCTGCGTTTTTTAGCCAATTCTGCTGCTTTTTCAGCTTCCATTTCTTCAACAATATTATAAACATTAATATCTTTGGGAATTTTTACCTGTAATTTTTGTATCTTGAATGATCTCAAATAATAGATTTTTAATAACGCAATAGTTTTTTCAGATAAAATGTAGACTCTTGTCGAAAGAAATCTTAACAATAATTGGAAATAAAATTATATTTTTACGCACAATTAGCAAATTGATGTAATCCTCATAATTAATTTTTCCAGTTTCCGCGTCACAGGCTACGGCCATCATGTCGGCCACTTCTTCCTTCGTGAACGGCTCCCCAATTTCCATAGTTGATTTCTCTAAATCCTCTTTCATGATGTATCCGCGATTCTCAGGATCGAATAATTGGAACGCTTTCAATAATTCTTCTGGTTCTGCTGGTTTGAACCTATAAATACCAAGCAAGTTATAAACAAGACAGTCACTGTGTTATATTATCCGTTTTCCGATGCATCGGTTAAATTTATTCCGATAATGAAAAAAAATTCACTTGAACGTACTTGCGTTCATTGATCACTTTGCTCATGTACTCTACAAATCGGTTTATTGGCACGCAATTACTTTCGACATCTTCAACTTCTACTTGTATTTCTTGTAACTCGGCTTCCGTGATGACACACCCTGTTAAATAATATAAAAGAATTTGAATGTTGTGTGTGCTCTATAAAATTATACAAAATTGTTAGGATTTTTGTATTGTGAATGTTACCTAATGATCTAATTATAGTTCCCAAATCTCTAACGTTTACCTCACCAGTCCTGGCAGTATCAAACACATCGAACGCCTCGTAAAGTCTTCTTTCTAACAATGACGGTTCAAAGATAGGCACTAAGTGTAAAACACAAAAATTGTTAAATATTGTTGAATTGACACAGAAATTATTATTAAGATACTTACTGATATCTTAGAAAATATAGTTTACAAGTTTTTTTAAAGAAATAAAGAGGAACGATTTTCAAGAAACTTGACTGATACGATTAGCTTCTAAGAGAGAATTGTTTGATCAATAAGTAATATGAAACTGTGCAATCTCAGGGAAGTTTTAGTCCATTAATGAGCTTTCTCATATAATTATCTTTATATAAATCGTACAGTTAAAAAAGTTTTAAAAAAATTGAAAAATTTTATTTTACATCTGTACATGTTAATTACAAAGTCTTTGACTAGTACGTACATCTTAGAGTTTCTCTTCGTAAAGTTATCCGTCTTTCGACGATACTTTTTCTGGGCGATATAAATGATTGACGCATTTTTGGAAAGATATGTCGTCACACTAATGCAAACAATATTTCTATTATTTAGTTTAATTATGCACAAACAAATTCGTCCAGTATGGCAAAAGATTCCCATAAAACGATATTTTATAAACACTTTTTATAAAATATTACAACTTATACCTCCTGTGTATGACGTTTGATGTCAAAATGCAATAAATTTAGGTTCAATCAATTGCAATCAATAATAAAACATGATTAAACAATTGCAGGAAATGCTGCGATAATTTCAGAAATGTATGTACATACATACTCTGTATGGTCGAAGATATCTTACGCTATTTTTAATATAAAAATAATAGATTGGTTATATAAATATAATACAATTGCAATTAAAAGTGAGCCGTTTGTCGATCGATCTCGATAATATCTTCAATAATCTCTTGAACCCGCGTTCCGATCTTCTTGGCCAAATCTGTTTTCTCATTGTTGGGTAAGAAAAGATAACGCCACACCAAATCACCGTCAATGATGCCTCTCGCCGGATTCCCTTGATTTCGTATGTAACTTTTGTACGTGCTACAAATGAAAGAAAGAATGTGTGTTAATAATATTCTCGATTTACTAAATAAATTAGCAGATATAATATCTGTATAATCATAATTGAAACTTACCGATAAGCTTTCGGATTTAAGCCCGCAATATGACAGATATGCGTGACCAGTACATTTTGTAACATAAGTAATCTCCGATATGTTTTCTCTGGTACTGGCAGAGTGTAACCAAGACTGCCGTCCAACGATGCTAAAATGTAAGAAGAGATGTGTTCGCATGTAAAAAAAAACGCTTGAATATTTAAAAAATATTCCATTGAAAAATGTTCGCAGTATCGCTATTTTTAAAATATATATTTGTACTCACCGTACATAGTGACATGTCTTTTATCAGCACCGGAAAACTGTTTCTTATCATTTGCAGGATCGGTGACTCTGCATCTAATACGAAAGAAAGTGTTTACTTTTTGTCCCAGATGGAAATCCGCCTTTCTAATTAGCTTTTGACCACCCAGACTTTCTCTGGACTCCGGTTGATACATAAATAAAGCTAAATTGCTCTCTCTGTCAGCCACAACAAAACCTAAATTTGTATTATCAATTAAATACTCTATCGTGTACACTTCCACAGGTCTAAAGTCCTGCAACAGAATGAATTATGTATTTTAAATGCTTTCGTAAATGTGATTTATATGTACAGTCGTGGACAAACAGTTGTAACTTGTAACACTTTTTTTTTATAGGTTTCGAATTTATATTTAATATATATACATAATATTATATTGTACATAATATATATTTTGTAGGTAACTAATATTTTGCAAATGCGAACCACGATGTACTATCATTAGTCTAGAGACAGTATAATACCAATCGTGGTTCGCATTTGCAAAATATTAGTGCGTTTTGAAAAACCTATAAAAAAAGGTGTCGCAATCTATTTGTCCACTGTACAGTCAAAATTAATAAATTATACTTACTCTGCTGACGAAAGAGTGTTTTATATTCTTCTCGAAATCTTAGCAAACTAATGGATTTGTAGACGTCGGCTATCAGAATAAGACTTTTGATACTAAGCATTTGATGAATGTAGAGTCTGAGTGTCGATAAAAACGACACCAACAAGATCGTTATCTTTCAATTACCAAATATAAATCTGTAACAAAACAAATTTTTAATATTACTTTACAACAGGTATAATTCTTGTAGAAATGAAAAATCGAGAGGGAATACAATACCTTTTGTCCAACAGCTGAGACTAAAAATTCTGATACTGTTATAGCAGTTATAGGTCCCTTTTGCTCCTTTGCGTACATCTGTTTAAATCTATTCTTGGTTAATGGCTGGCCAGGCTCAGGCACTACTTCAATTATGTCGAATATAAGTATCTGAAAATTTAAGAAAAAAAAATAAAATTCACCAATTGATAAAGCTCGAAAATATTTTCGATATGAATGTAGACTCACTCGTCCTCTGCTTGTGATATCTTCACCGTAATTATAATTTGTTCCCAATACTATGTAACCTTTCAAATCAGACCTCGTTCCTTCGTAAGCCAGAGAAACGTTCTTTAAGCAAGTGACATGTTCCTATTAGTCCAACTCGATTTTTGTTGGGAATCGTTTCCCATGAAACGGGAAAAAACAATACAATAGACAGTACAATTGTTCTTGAGACGGATAAAGAAATCTTTCTGAATGCTCCTCTTCCATAAATTCCTAATTGATAATAATCAATATTAATTTTTAGTATCGCTTCTAATCTATTTGATAAATAGCTATTCATAAATAGTTTGGTAAAACTGAAAGAGATAAAATATTTTCTTTTTAATACCTTGTCTTTGCCGTTAAATCTATAGTAACTCTTGAGAGGTTCAGCTGTGCTTGTTATAACACAGTAGGTTTTGCTTTCAAGATGATACGTAACAAAATTCGGGGTGCATCATAAAGGGACTTTTCTAACTGGCCACGGAGCGTCGTACGATAAATGAGTCGGTAAAATAAAAGAGCTACATCTGTAGCTCTTCCTGGAAAATAAGACATGTGTCATCTTTTATCATCTTATGTTACTAATAACCGGTATTCATAGTCGATTCTTATATTTAAGACAATCTTAAGATATCACAAGCCAGTCACAAAGCCATTTAGACATCTTAAGACATTACTTGAGACAGTCTTATAAAGAAGAACAGACTATGAATACTAGCCTTTTATGAAATATACTGTAAAAATAACGTACCTTTCTATTAGAGTATAGGAAACCTTGAGGACAATTAATTAAATATTAATCTTATTGGAAGATGTTAATTTCAATGTCAAATAAGTCATCATTGTTGAGGCTGGGATCCTTATGAAAAGGTAACACAACCAGTTTTCTGCCAAATATCAGCATTACCACACATCTTCCCTCAGGATCCACTCTTACTATCAGTAATATGATGATGATTTGTCCATCCATCCTAGTCAATTAAAATGTAACTTGAAAATTTGTTAAGAATAAAATTGGGGATAAAAACGAAGTATTTGAAACACGAATTTAATAACTGAAGTTAAAAAAATTTTAATATTGCATTGTTCCTTGCAAAAATAAACAGAAAACTTTCAAACAAGAGTGACAGTTCTAAAAACGAAGCTTAGTTCTTTGGAATTGGAAGCTCGTAGGTCCTTCTCATAAAAATTGCAACCTTTATCTCTTCCTCTTCAAAGTAATGCAACGACACAGTTCTCAGGTCGTAAATGTCCTGATCATATTCGACGACGGACAGTTTTGCATCGCGGAAGCTGAGCAGCAAAGAATCCCTTTGTGAGCCGATAAGATGAACGGACTGCATGGACATGATGCAAGGTGTACTGCGCCAAGCATTCCAGCTTCATTTTAGGAGGACGTGTTTCTGCACAGAGAATAATATATACGCATGTTCTTCCAGCTTGTATGTACATTCGATTAAGTGGTGTGTGAGAAAGTTGAAATAAAAGGGTGTATCTGTGTATTTCTCCCTCCTTGTCATGTCGACGTCGAGAATCAAAACACCCGTATAATATTCGCGCCGGCAAGGAGGCATTTCTCGTGTGATTAAAAAAGTGGCATGTGATCGCGTGCTCGACTCCCGTTGCGGGATGGGTACTTTTGCATATAGAATACATGATCTCGAACGTTACGCAAATTGTCACAGATATATTCTGTTGTATTATATATCTTGAAATATGTGGATTATGTGTGAATGAAATGTGAATTAGTTGTAAATTGCACTACAGTCAGCAATATTATTTTTCGGTGGACGGATCTAGCCGTACTTCTGTAGGAGCCTAGGACTCTTAGGAGCCGTCGGAGTCCGGAGACTGGGACTCTTGGAACATAACCTCTGATCTGTTTTCGCTCTGACGCTTTGATCAGAGAGTATACAAGCTCTGACGATGTGAGTATTTATTTCCTAAGGATAGAAAACATTCCTTTAGCTAAAGTTTCTACAAAACGTTTTTCTATTGGATATCAAATATTGTTCCTACTCAAACATTAAACTCAAATTATTAAATTCCCTACATAATTGTCCAAAAAGTTTCCATTAAATCATAAAATTCGAATCTTCAATCTTTATACTTTATGATTCAGTATTGTTTTTATAAATTTTGGCACCCTAAACTTTCTCTTTATTGAACACAGGATTTTCCTTTACTAATCCTATATCATACATTTTTAATACAAAATTGTATACCCATTGACGTATGATGTATTTTAATAATATCGATGTATATTATCGTTGAAAAATTTTATTTAAATCGATATATTATTAGTAAAAAAATCTTGTAGACTTAAATGTAAATCTATAGATTTTAGTACTAAGGTTTCATGAGTAGCAAGATAATTTAAAATTGTGTTTGTCTAATTGTAAGTTTCATTTATCCAAGATATAAATTGAAATCGATATAAAGCTATAAGATTACATAGAAAAATTGGTTTTAATAACTAAACTATATAAACCACTTGCTGCGCGCTTTCTTCCAAATTAAAATCTGGCTGTTACACGAAAAAAGAAAACCGAAAGAAAACTGGCCCAAAATACGCGATAAACAAAAGCCCAAGGACCCTCCAGCGTATCGCACACACATGTACGACGAAACGTGTTTGCCACGTGGAGTGGGAAACTCGTTCGCCGGGCGGTAAGGAGAGGGGAGGGGGAACTCGTTCGCGTCGGGCGGCGGGGTGGGGAACCCGTTTTTCGACGGGGGTGGGGAACGCGTCTGTCGTCGGAGGGAGAACGTTCGAGGGCGAGTACAGGCTGTACAGGCGAGTAGAAGTAAAGGGAAGGGCTGTGCGCGCATGAAGCGGCCCGAAGCGTACGACGAGAGAGGAGCAAGTCCGTGTGGCCGCGCGCTGAGGCATTGGCGCAGATCTCGGCTTGGTTCACGCCGGTTCACGCGGAAAGAGGGAACGCGAATTCTCCGCAACGGACGCAGAAGCGAGGCGTGCACGCACGCGCCGCTGACGTGCGTTTGCTCTGTCGGAGTACATTCGAATACGTCGTAGACGAGGAGGGAAAAAAGCAGGAAAACTTCTGGGCGGCGAAAACTGTGTGCGCGAGTGAAACGAAGCGAGAAATTTCGTTGTGCGTTTGGTTTTTATTTTTTCTGGTGGATTTCTCTGGTGATTCACACGGTGCCACTGGTGATTCGTTTCCCGGTGCCGATCGAAGAGAAGCGGCCGCACCGATTTTCGGATAACTCGCACACGCCGCATACAAGGGAGCAAGGTGTGTATAAGCACGCGTATAGCACGTATATAATCGACGACTACCGCGAGGCGCGACGACGACGACGTCGTTGACGATTGCAAGTCGGTTATCAGCTCGCGTATTCGTACCCCCTGCCGCCGATCGATCGTTCTCCAGGTCAAGCTAACTCGCTCGTCCGCGCACGGCCGTACGCCCGTGGAATCCAAAATTGCGAAATCGGCGAACGAGCAACCGGAACGAGTTTCGCTCCGCGAGAGCCGGTAGCCGTGTACAAGCCGCTTTGCTTTTACCTGCTGAGAAAAATCGTGATGGATCCGCGCGATCGTATCTAATCGGAATCCAATTAGGGGAACCGGTTCGACGAAATGTCACGTGATTTTATTTATCGCTCCAAAACATGCGGCATGTAGGAAAAGCGAACGTAAGTAAGATGAAGGACTTTGCTTGGTACGCGAATTTCTAAGGCAGCTGATGAGGGGGGTATTTAGGTCGCGACACTTTGCGACAGCGGGTTATCGCCGATTAGCCGTTAATTGATTATGATGTGTTGTTTTTTTTTTTGCAAAGTTTAAACTTTGTCCTTGTTCTATATCGTCGTTATAGTGGCTGATCGGAAGTTTCCAATTATGATCCATTTGTAAATTTTCAATAAACAAGTTAAATATAAAAAGTTTAAGACTAATTGTAAGTCTTGATTTATAAACTAAATTGATCAAGATGATCAAAAATGTGTAATTATAAATATATGTGTTGCTTAAAAGATCATATCACTGTTAATATTTAGATATATCTGATACGACCAAACATATAATCGTTGCGCAAATCGAGCAACAATCATCATTTATAAGCAGATTCCAGCAGTATAATTGATTGAGGCATGAAATGATTGTCACAACGATTTTCCATGACAAATGTTGCGGTGATTTTAACGGAATAATCGTCAGGACAATCCATCGTGATCTGAACAGCCACGTAACGTACCTAATGTTTAACAATTTTCTGCGCCTAATTGATCGATTTGGTAGACGTCTCGCTTATTTCACGAATCAGCGTGGCACGTAGAGCATTCCATGAAATATTCTGGAATCCAGTTTGAGGAATTTCTAAAATACTGAAGTTACATTCTTTTCTATGGTCACAATAGGGTTTTCTTGAAGCTATTCCGTGCAGATCACCTTTGACATAACCTTCCGATACATATACCTTGCGAAATTTTGTCTGAGTCTAGAGAGCATATATATATGCGAGAACACGAATTCCTCTTCTCCAGTCACGCTTAAATTTTTCTTCTATTTGCAACGTGTTCTGTCCTTCCGGATAATTTGACAAGCGTATATAAATTATGGCGGTATATAAAAATATTTCAAATAAGTCCTGCGTTGCGTTAGCTTAAAGAAAATTCTACTGCGTCGCTCACAGTTTGGAATTACTCAGCTTATAATTACTCATAATTATGCAAATATTTTTCCTGTCGCATATCTAAATTAGTTGTAAATTGCACTACAGTCAGCAATATTATTCTACGGCTTATTTAAAGATAAAAACAAAAAATAGCTCTGTTATTATATTAATATGTAGAAACGTTTGACATTACGTTTCAGTCTATATACCACATTAGACAGACGCCATTAAATTGCTTTAAGAATATTAATATCGACTTTTCGATTAACCGAGGGAATTATTATTTGAAGAGTAGGTAAACGAAGTACAAAATTTTCGGTAAAGAGATTTCTAGAAAAGGAAGAATATTTGTCTCCTCGGCCAGACGATCTCTCTCAGGACGGGGGGCGCGACGAACCGGACGGTGTGGAATCTAAGAAAAAAAAATATACCGGTCCGCGAGTTTTCCTTTTCCTCGCCTCGAACGAGTTCTCTCGGCGGCGATTATAACGGGTGCGGATCTCGGCTTAGGTGTACGTGAAATTAGAGCGGTACTTCGATCCTTCCACGAACGGTATTCGCGTCGGTATCAACCTCCGGTGTGCGTATCCACAAGGAACAATGAGTGATGCAATCGCGAATTGCAGATACTCTCCGCAGGAGAGAAGGAGAGGGCATCGTCCACGTAACGAAACCGCGCACCTGCGTAACTACAAGTGATTCATATATATAGATTCATAGAAAGAGGAGTGGAGCGAGAAGGAGAGAAAGACAGTTAACGAACTATTGTATCCCCTCGACACTTCTGAGTGAAGGTTTCGGGTTTAGTACTCGTAAGAATTTTTTGCCCCACAAAAAAAACCACCGAATATACAAGTTTTATTACAGAAGAATGTTGGAAACGATTTGTCTTTTTGTTTACGTACGATATGATGAAATTAGTTAGCAAAATTTACAAAAGCAATCTGTCGCGCGATGTACAATAATAGAGAATGACTAACTCGAAAGTTGAGAACATATCGAAAAATTTAAATCTGAGACACACCACATGAGAGGCTCCAGGCTTATAGCTTGAAACGTGAGGCTTGAAATTTGAGACTTAAAACTCAGGCTATATAAAGTTAGGAAAAAACCGAGAGTCGAGACTTGGAGTAAGAGGAACTAGAGAGATGAGGGTTGAAAATTGAAGAGACCAGAACCTGATGGCTGTTAGACGGTTAGAGTGTATATCGAGATCGACAGTCAAGAAACGAGAGTTGAAAGTCGAGAGGCTCGCGTTGAGTCCGAGAGTATCGCGGGTGGGATTTATATACGTTGCATCGCACGTAAACGTTGTTAGACGGTTCCAACAGATCCCTCCGGGGTGCTTCTGGCGCGCCCTATAATAAATACGGCTTAATACCGTAACTCTCTCTTCAATGGATCCCTTTTTTTTTCGCCAGGGACGCGCGTCTCCGCGCCGCGCCGGCCGCGGCCGATGTTGTAACTCCGTGAGGCGGAAGCTGTGTGTGCGTGCGGTAGCGTGCGTACTACCGAGAGCGGGAGTAGTACGTAACACCACGTGTGTGTGCATGCGCTCGCGCGCGCGTAACCACATGCCTGTGCTCCGTGGAGTTGCTGGACCGCTCTAGGAGCCTGTACTCACGCCGCGCCGTGTCTCCTTTCCCCCCTTCCCGCCGGATCCGGAGTCGGACCTCGGAGGGATCCTTGGCGAGGCCTATACGGGGGCCCCCGAGACGCGCGCGGCGGTTCGACTCGGGTTACGCGGTCTTCAAGGCCCACGATCGATCCGACCACCGCCTTCCGTCAATCGACGATTGGCGCGCGAGGTCTGCCGAGGTAGAAAAAAAACTTTCGTGAACCGCGGCTCTCTCTCTCTCTCTCTTTCTCTGTCGAATATTTCCCGAGGAGAAATTTTGCCAGGGCGACGCGTTCGAGAATAGTCAATTAGCTTTTCGAATGCCGCTTTCGCGTAGATGACGCTAACGGAGCAGGGTGCGTCCTGGTTGCAAATTGTGCTTTGGATTACTTCGGTCATTGAATTTTACGTCGCTTGCCCATAAAATTAGACGTTTAATTTTATGGGCTTACGACCATTACGTTTATGTTTCCAAGTTTTATGTTACATGTACATACCACGGTAGTTATGTTACACGTATAAACGCAAATTTCAATATCTGCAGCAGTTACAATTTTCAGACACGCTACAATTAGATCTTTTTTTTTTTAAACCTAATCATTCTCTTCTCGTGCTCACTTTCACATTCCGCGCGTATCGAGGATAGTTGCCTGTGCCATTCCTGTATAAGTTTGCACGCTTAGCTCAGAAGTAAAATTGTTGATAAACATACCGAGAGAGAGAGAGACAGGTATCAACGGTATTAGTTTTCTTATGTCGGATTCCAGACGCCAGAAAGGTCAAGCAAGCTATCGAGACTATACTTTCAACGCTGCAAACTATCGAGTTATCACTACCGTTCCTACTCTTTCAGTCCTGTTGAAATCGTTATTATATAACCGCGTGTCGCGCGGCCACCGAGAATTCCGCGTTCGAATTTTAATTCAGGCAGCACGCTCTATTTCACTGTCTCTATTTTATTACGAAACTATTATAAAATGTGATAACATTTGCACCTACATCTCGTGGCCTCTCGTATCGCTCTTGTACTACATAATAATGACGGGAACTCCTTACGCTAACAAGCACGGAAGATTGAACGGCTCAATTGACAATACGGCAATTCCAGCGCGCAACTAATTAATCAACGGTGCAGATCAAGTTCATCGATGTGTAGCTACGATTACATAATGGGATAATTCCGAATAGTCGCAACCGCTCGGCGTGACTGTGGTCGAAGGGAATACCCGGCGGCGGCGACACGGAATTCCGAGGGATTCGAAAGCGACCGTATAGTTCCATTAGACGTGCTGCACATTCCAAGAGGCACGATAAACTCGCGACCTCGCGAAACGACCATCGATCTCATCGAAACCTGTGCGCGAGGAGGTTTCCAGGCATCGCCGGGAATTCAAGCGGCTCGTCGATTTTCACAATCGCGCTGCTCGCGCGATTAGGCAATCCCCAGGTGTCGGTTGCACATTCGAGGTCTCCGCGATTTTACGCTCCGCGTTGGAAATTGAATCGAAAAGAAAAGAAACGTTCCGTTGGCTTGACATTGGCAATTTTCTGCAACAGAGTGCACATTCTCTACAATTAATCGGCCTTTATTATGCAGCAGCGGGAATGCGTAATATCTAACGATCGATGCTTTGATTGTTTCTCAAGTGCGCGCCGGTGCACAATTAAGAACGGTTACTACTTTCCAATTAATTTCCCATGCGCGTTAATTAACACGGCTTCCTCACCGCGAACGAGAACACGTGAACTATAAGAGATTTGGCGTACAATAATTTACAAGCGCTCGCATGTGTGACAGGTATTTAATAATAAATTATATACACGTGAATTGCTTTCACCTCTTTGGCGAGTCAAGTGGCAAAACCGTAAGTTTGCGAGGCGTTGTCGAAAAGGAAAAGAATTTCTTTTGCGTAACGTGTTTACTTCCCGATACGCGTTATCATTCGCGGATTAAGTGAATTTATGACAAATTATCGCCGGCACGTCGCTCGGTGTAGCCATTTCGTATCGGTACCGTCGCGTTTGCACCAGCAGCTGCGCCACACAAAAAAAAAAGAGATAAATTGCAGTTACATTTATGCACTGCGATGGTAAAGACTCTATCGTAAAGACAGACCATTTATTATAACATTATGAACATGTGGAATTTCTTTGCGAGACAAGAGCGTCGAATTTAATTTACTGCATGCGAGATTAAAATTTCAAGGATATTCCCCCCCTCCCCCCCGCCCCGAGCGGCATGCTATTGTTGTTGCTTCGTGATTCGTGAGAAGTAATCTATCATCGGAAGGAGATATTTCTCATAAATAAAATCGAAAAGGTATAAAGGTTGTAAGAGGAATTGAACACGAAAATCGAAGTAATGTTGTCAAGCTGCTTAACGAGCCAGAGCTACATAAATTTCCGGTTCCGAAATCGGAACCGGAAGGATAGTAATCGCGCGCGGATCTCGGAGATTGTCCCCGATAGCGAGTCATCAAGCTAATTAGGCGACCGGACCCTTTCGACGTGACCCTTCGCGCGCACGACGATGGAATACGATATGAAGAAGCGACACCGGCGCTTTATTTGGCTCGCGCAACGAGCAGATTGAAGCGGTTCGCCGCGGCACGACGACGGTGAATGTAAAATCGCCATCAGAGACACATGCAGGAATGTAGATTTTTCTCGTCGGCTTTCTATTCGTTCGTGACGTCAAGAAACCGGGGAGTCGTTATATTCGTTGCATTGTAAACTGTCGGCCGGTCGTATGAGCGCAATAAAGAAGAGAGAGAGAAAGAGAGAGAGAGAGAGAGAACAGATGGGAATAAATAGAGAAGCTTATTATGCACAACATATTGCAACGATCGTTGCATTGTTTTTAGCGGCGTACTCTTTACGCAATCGAAATATGGATATCCGACGAATAGGCTCTCTACGTGGCGCGGACGGTATAGAATTGGCAGAGATACGTTTCTCTGCGGCATCCGATCGCAAAAACTCCCCGCTCCATCGGCAACGGAATTTTTTGCACACTACCATCTCATCTTATGGCGTGACGATGAAAGCGCATGTGGTTCGCGTCTGGCGTCTCGCCATCGTAATTAGTATCATATGAAATTATTCGTAATTACAATAAGATGCTGCAGTCGTTATAATCGTTATTAATGCCATCTGGCATTTCTTCAGATGCTTCAAGAAAGTTTCAGTTTTTTTTTAAGTCTCTGTTAGACGTGTGGAAATACGTTTTCGTTATAAATGTCGATATTTCAGAGTTAAAAGTACTGAGTATATATTTCTACTGCGTTTAATTTACACGAGGTATGTACACGTCAGAAAAACCATGCCCACCGGCGCGATAAATGACCTTAAAAGATACAGGCGCGGCGGGGAAGGGGACAAATTTATGGCGATGAATAACGTGAGAGAAAACAAGTGCGACTGCGGAAGGAGAGAATAACCCACATTCCCGCCGCATATTTAGCGCGTAAATGGGGCCGTATGAAAAACGCATTCAATGCAAACGCGGGATGGGAATCGGCGCCTTGCTGCAGACCGCGGCGAACGATGAGAATAGGCGGGGAACAGGTGGTTGATACGTTCCGACCTATAGGCACAATTATAACGACGCCACGTCGTTGACAAATCGACGAACGGTGACGAATTCCTATATACTCGATTATTTCGCGTGTGCCGCAATAAAATGGCGAATAAACGCGGCGAGACACGGCCGAGCGGCTGAATCGCGCTGTTGCTAATGCATAATTCAGACAATTTATATCGCCGTGCAATAACTTAACGGTAACGGTTATCGCCGTAGATCGCGATAGGCGTAAACCCGGAATACAAAACAACATATCGAGAAAATGACGGTTAATAAAAGCCCCGCTTGAACGAGAAAATGCGTTAGCATTATAAATAGCAGAATATTTTGCTTCTGTTATACTTTACGCCATCAATTCGACTTTACCTCGGCAAAGATATCGAAGCTTTTATTGTTTCCCGAGTAATTAGCGTTTGAAATTTTTCAGTAGGCAAAGTTTCAAACCTCGTTTCTGGCAAATGCGAAGCCTCGGAAAATGAATTGTAAAATTCCTCAATTTAGAAAGTGAATTTAATTTCGGTAGAATTTCAATCTGCGGCTTACAAAGTTATACGAGAATGTATATAATTTCGACATAAATTGGACAGTTGCGTCATGTAATAGCTAATAGAAAGAGAATCGTCTGCGCGTCAATCGAAAGAATCAATCTTTTCAGTTAAAGCGTAGTGACTTGTGCGATCTCTGTACATTCCGCATAAATTATTTATAAATCGATTTTTAACGTCATATGTGATTGTTATCAAAGCTCCTTTCCTCGACTAGTGCGACGACTGTGCGAATACTATAATTCATCTTCGATATTAAACGGCCCACCAAAGTAGTCAATACCCTGTGAAGCTGAAGCGCCTCCGGAGCCAGAAATCATTGCCGAACGCGCGCGACGATGCAGGGAAGCGCATATTCGTAACTGTATCATCCCGTGGAATTGTTCGCATGCACGTAAAGCTAACGGTCCTGTCCGGATGCATCTCTCATTCTCTCCCTTTCTCTCTCCCGGAGATACGTTCGGCCGCGGAATGCGCATTGGCGCGTGCAGCCTTATGCATTTCGTCCGGGGGAGATGTTCCGAGGGAATTAAGCCGACGGAGCGGAAACTTAAATCGATCGGCGCAGAAGTCCGCGGCGTACCGATCACCTGCGAGAAATCGTTTAGGATTCCTCGCGCCACATCAGGATCGCGAGAGAATGCTTCTCTGCGAACGGTGAATCGTGCAATTATCAATTGCGAAAGGTGCAAGTGCATATAGACGAACGAGTGATTGTGCATTGGATCGGGCATTTTTATTTTGATGGCTCTTTCATGAGTCTGAAATCGATTTCATCTCCCGGTGAAAAAAAAAAGTCAGAAAGGTCACTGCTTATATATAGAGGTGTCTCGATCATCACATTCTATATCGTTTCGCCAGCAGCGACTTCCGTCATTTTTATTAATACAATTATCTATAATTTATACAGCGAGAGTGTAGAATTGTATTGCACCGTTGACGTCGATGACTTTGCCGCGAGTCGACCGATTATTTCGATCACGTAACGCGCACGAGTATAATCGGCGATAAATCGAAATCGCCGGTAACCGCCTATTTTGAAAGCGACGCTGAGGAAATTATGATCGATGCGCTACTGGGAGACGCGGGGCGCGTTTGTGTGTTTCTTACTTAATTAATTAAGAAAGCCGCGGGTTGCCGACCTCCGGCTTAGAGGCGTTTATTACGTGCGTCGCGGCACATACGTACATAGATACACACGTATGTAGGTACATTATACGCGCGCGCGTTACGTGCACGGCACCTCCATCCGGCAGAATCGTTTTTACACGACGATACGATCTTCGCAGTATATATACGCTCTCGTCACTTTCACTCCTGCACCCAAGCACCCACACCGCACCGTTCGCAATAACGACGTTATTAGCTGTTTTTCTGCGTTTTCCTTCGTACATCGATATTGCTCATGGAGATTAATCGCCGCGAAAGGGAGAACGTGATTATACGGACGTCCATGATCAACTGCGCGTCTTTTGACGGGAATCGTCGAGAAAAACTACACCTAAGATGCTCGCGGTATGGTAAACAGCTGTTTGAATGGGAATCAATTAAAGTGCTTATGATATCCATATCCTTTCGTGTACCTACTCTCTAACGCGTATCACGCTAATTGATTGGTCGTTATTCTATCAGCATCGGTGGATGCTGTACTTCCCAATTTGGTACTATACATGGAAATGTGTACATTCGATTAAATATCACATCACATTTAATCTCTTCTCATTCAGAAATTACAATCGTAACTTCTTTTTTTCGCGAATATTCTCAACGAGAGAGAAACGGGGAGATAAAAGTAGTTAATATAGTATATGTATCTTATTTTAAGATTATCTTAAAGTATTCGTATTGCATACGAAACAATGAAGAAGATCACCTAGTAATCTAATCGTCAGCGAAGCTGTAGCTGCACCATTCGATACAAAGCAGTATCATTAGTCTAATGAATGCTTTTAAATTAGAAGCTATTCATAGATATACTCGTGTATGTCTTGTGAGAAAATATATGCGCTCTTCGTTAATCCAGATTTCTATTAAGAAAGTGTTCCGTTAATTTCGCGTTCTATGAGACCTGCTTCCTCGAGCAGAGATGCAATTACAGTTCGATGAAACGCGGCGATGACGCCGCTACGTCGCGCCAAACTCGCATCAATCCTTTTGTAAATTATCGAGACAGCCGACGACTTCTATTCGGCGTGACTCTTTATTCATTGGACTTTAAATTATCTGTTTACGTTCGGTTCGCGCTTCATTGTATTCATATCGCTGAACGGAATTTCACGCCCAGCATGCAACTGCGATTCCGCTCGAGGATGCATTTACGCGGTTCTAAAATGTGCAATGTCGATAGAAAATT
Organism: Wasmannia auropunctata; assembly: GCF_000956235.1. NCBI lineage: Eukaryota > Metazoa > Arthropoda > Insecta > Hymenoptera > Formicidae > Wasmannia > Wasmannia auropunctata. Next base: position 121,620 of record NW_012028691.1, on the reverse strand, counting down.
ATCAGAGTGATAAATCAAAGTGATAAGAATTATCAGGAGTGGAAAAGTAATCCATATACTTTATCTAATATCATTAAATCAACAATTACAAGAGTCTTTCGTATCATTTAATTGTTAAAAATTACGACTTGAGAAACTAGCAAAAGTTAATTGAGAAGCTTATATAATTTTAATCAATAACTCGGTCAATTAGCTTTCATATTAAGGAAAACTTGTCTTCGCCTAAAAATAATTAAGGAACATAGTTTCTGTTTATCATCTTATGTGTGGCAGTTTGTCAAAACTCATTATTCGGTTCGTCACTGAATGCCTCTGTATTACACTATCAAAATATTATTAAGCGAAGCTCCAAACTTTGTAGCCTGCTATCGCACGTGAGGAATGCGGACAAGCCTCTCTATATATTTCATACCACAAATACCTTAAGGTTATACTTCCCGTAACTTTACGAATTTCGCTCACGGACATACTTATTTTACGCAATGAAGCATTAAACCCCCGCCCGCGGGGAGGAGGGGAGGAGGAGAGGGGACAATGGGTGGCGGTAAATACAGTCTTGTCGAACAGGCATTAGATGGTGCGCGACTAGCATAATGGTGGAAGAGGGAAGACGAATGTGGCACGTGGGAGTATAAAGGCCATTAAGTCGAAATTTACAAAGGACACCCCGTGTCGGCGCGCGTACTCGTGTGTCTCACATATGCAAGCGGCTGAGATACCGCGGCTAGATACCGCTTGCATTGTGTGCTGTATGTATACGGCATTTTCGTGAAATAGCACCTTCCATTCACGTCGGGGGCCGGCCTGCCTCGCCCCGACCCACCGTCAGTAACCTGTTTCCGTATACTGTATATTATCACATAACAGCGCACCGTCTCCTTGCCATCTCTTATTCCTTATCGCGTCATCTATACGCGAACAGCTCGAAAACATTTAGAGCAAACTAAAAGAAATTTTAATTATTAATTAATGAAGAAATTAAGACACGTCATAGTGATACTCAGCAATTACTTGCTATGGATATTATTCTTAATATTTTCTCACTCCTCCGACTGAAACGATTTACTATATAATTTGCAGTAAGAAAAGCTTCTCCTAACGAAAAGCATACAATCAAGGCGTAGCGTGTATGAATTATGTAACTGATACAGACTGCATCGGATGCATGCCGTTCGTCTTATTAAGAAAAAAAAAAAGAAGATATGTTAATCAATTCTGTGCTCATTCCGCTCGTTAAGCATCGCGGAAAGGTAATTGACCGGTTCGGACGCGCTTCTGATAGAACACACTGGAACCTTAAGTCCCGCAATAACTTGGTTACTTAATACGTTTCGTGAAAGCTATGATTCTTAACGCCCGCAGGAAACGTTACCAATGATTCATTCACACGCCGTAATAGGTCGTCTAGGGAGAAGTCGTTCGCCGCCGGTAATTATATAGTTAATCGTCGTCGTAAATTCAAATCGAATATAACGTTATGTGTCCCCGTGTATCTCCGCGTGCTTACGAAACGCGTCGCATATCTACATATCTCGTTTACAAATTAGAAAAAAAAAGAAAAGAAAGAAGAAGTTGCCCCTCCGCTCCCCCCCCCCTCCTCTCCCTCCCCGTAGTTATGCCGTAATATCGCTACTTTTAGAAATTCTAATGCATCATTATTTCAAGCAAAATTACCACACTCGGCAATTAAACAAGAACGGAAAGGACGTGGTACTTTTACGGAATCATCGCCGTAACAGCTGTAGCTGTTATTCACGTACGTGAATTACAGCTCACGAATTTATTATTTCCTACATATAATGTCAATTATAATTATACATAACGTCGGATTAATTATAGTCAGAGATGGCTAATGAATTTCTTGCCAAATTGATCCACGTGGCCGCGAAGATTTCATCCGCAATAATATTAGATCCCATTACCTATGGTCATCAATTCCAATCCACAGCCGACTGTCGTAAAACAGGAAGATTATACATTTCACCTTTATGCACGACGAGCCTTCTTCTTCATTCAACGTGGCGACTTTTGCCGGTTTCCGTGCAGGAAACGTCACGTCGCAAAAGTGCACGATTCGTGCCGTGCCGTTAAGAACTTGTTCCGCGTGTAATCTGCGTAGTATAGTACGTATGTGTGTGTATTAAGCGATTACATTACCGCATCGTGAAATTAACAAGTTATTAACGCGACGCCGACGACCAGTCGCCGGCCAGCCGGCCGGTGGTGTTTGCACGAAAAAGGAAATCGCTGTTTGCCGCATTTACGCACGTGTTCGACGAATAAATTCCGCTGCATCGACACCGAAATCGCGCCACGATGACCAGACTTTTTAGTTTCAGATTATATTTCGCATAACAAATGGAATTATATTATAAAACGGAGCCATATTATCGATGTTTCGTATTAATGATACCTAAATAAAAAAATTTCAGTTTTTCCGAAAGCAACATTTCTACTTGAGTTTACAGCCTCAATCCAGGTTGTATATGATATAGCATATATTTATTTAAAGCACATTTATAAATTTTGAAATTTTAATTCTGAATATTAATTTTTGAAAGCAATCTTGGGACTTAATGCATTAATGCGTTTCTATTATTATCGACTCGACGTACTCTCTAAATTTTCCGGAGTGAAAATACTGCCATTCAAACACTTGGCCATTCGAATGGCAGTATTTTCACTCTTTTGGAGTGAGTTTTTACTCCAAAAAAGTGAAAGTCACTCCAGAAAATTTAGAGAGAAATTTTATTAAAAATAAAATAATTTAAATCCATTAATGACCTATTTATAAAATTCACGTCTGTTGCATTTCATAACGCGCATGAAAACGCGGAATAAGATCGATATGGACATCGGGCGATGGTTTGAAACAATTATCTCTTCTTGTTTTTACTGATTACCGTAATAAGTATTTCCTGCATCTAACAGCGACTGCTTTGTCTCTGCCGCATCTCTGTGCACGCAGAATGCAGAGATTACGGGGCTGCGGCAATAAACGAGTCGTTGTGCAAATGTTACGGCAATTACGCGGAGATCACCGCGATTTTCTATCGAGGCATGATACGCGATAGAAGATATATTGCGAAGTAGGACAGAACTTCTTGCAAAAGAATAAAGTAAGAGAATTATATTATCCCGCGGTGCGAAAAAGACTTTGCCTGATGCACAAAAAATCCTCCCCAAAAAATATCTTCTTAAATATCATTCGGTTATCATACGTACTTAAAGGAACGCGACTTTGTGTATTTTTTATTCAGCTTGGCATTATCCGTTTTAAAGTCCTTAAGATTCAGAATGAATGCTGATAAAGAGCTGATTTGAGAAGTAAACAAAAAGTTAATCCTCTGTGCAATTGCAATGCAATGATAATATGATAAGATTGTATCAAATAATGCGCCAATATCAGATAGTGGAGGCAAGATAAACAGATAATTATGACAATGAGAAGTAATATTTTGAATTTTTTACAACGCATTCCGTTGTATTTTCAAGTCTTCGTCGATAATACGAAGCGCATTCTTTTAGCTTCGCCAACTACCAAAGGAGGAGAAACATCGTACGCAGAGGTTCGCGACCCATAATGGGACGTCGGCGCGTGCTTATTTACCGGATATTCAAACCGTTTCTTAATTAGGCGGAATAAAGTAGACTTATTGGGGTCAATTCCAGCCGCCGCCGTGCGAATTTCACCGGCGCGGTCAGATTGACAAGTGGAAGATCGTTTCGGCCTTGTACGGTGGCGTTACTCCCGCACCTTAATGAACGTCGAACAGCAATTAGAGATGATTTTGATGGGAAACAAAAATCGTTCGAGAGATCGATCGTATCGACGTGCAATTATGCGCGCGGTATTCCGTCGTTAATAAAAGCCCGTCAATCCGTATGATGCAACTCTTTTGAGATTAATTAGAACATTATCATGGGATAAGAATAGGTCTGTCCATTATTGTATCAATATATAAATTTAATTAAAGTCCATTGTGGCAAAGAGAATAAAATTGTGGTATAACGTATCATGCTGTAATTATTGAAAATCTATTTGTGGAGTCAGTGATTCAGAGCCTAATGTGATTATAATTTTTCAAATTAATATTTATATTAATCTGAAGAAATTTTTATCTACACTTGCGTTTAGCTGAATTGTGACATGTAATTTTTATTTTATATTATTTCTTACGTATTATTATCTTTATGTAAAACTGACAAATCGTATTTTCGTATTATTACCTGTTCGACATAAATTTATATGTTTTCGTACATTACGCCAATTATCCTTTTCGCCAGGAACAAGGTTTCGTAGTAACATGCCAATTAAAAACGTTCCAATCGTCCATTCGTTGCCGGAACTCGTAAGATAAATATTTAGAGACAGGAGGAGGATGTGTGTGTATCAAGACTATCGTCACATCCTTACGTCCCGTAAACGTTTAGCCACGGGACAAACGGAAACCGGCCCAAGTATCGTCAGTAATGTGAAGTCATCGTGGAGATATTTAGACAATCTTACGCAATATTTGTTTTGTCAGATAAAGTCAAACTTTATCTTCTATCTAATCGACGTGTTCGAGTGACTAGTAAAGCGACAAACCAAGTTCCTATATAATTCTAAATAAGACTGATAAATCATTACTTCGGAAAATTGTAACAAAATGCAAGAAAAACGCATTATGTAAGATATCGAGCAGAGATTTTAACGAAATTATACGAAATTTGCAGAGCATTAACTTATATGCTGAATAGTCTCAGATAGACGTTCTTTACATTGACATTATTTAAACGAAACGTTATTCGATTTACGTCGCCAACGGCTTTCTAGCGCCAACAATCTGTTATCCCGACTTACCGAAACGATCTCACATTCCGATTCGATGGGTCGACGTAGATAAAGCGTTTGCGGAATTAATTTCTCAGCCATAAAAGGAGGGGGAAAAAAATGTAAGGCGTGCACTCTGCCCGCGGATGGGAATAATTTTCTCGTAAATTATCGCGACGTCTGAAAATTTATACGGAGATTACAATCGGCGCATTAAAAACAGATTTCGAGTGCGCCGCGAGAGGTGACGTCTTAATAGCGACGACGAATCCCCGCTGATGCTCAGCAATTCTATTGCGCAATCTGGATTTGGATGAGTATGCAAGTCTTAGGCCAGCGACGCTTCGCGCGTTCCGCGATCTACGTGTAGTGGCTGAGTCATTTGAAGCGTTTTCGAACTCTTAGAAGAGCTAAGGCCGTTACGCGCCGGCATCGAGCTCGCATATGGCTTCGCGTCGTTGGCAGATCGAGAGTTTGTAAGGTGCTGCAGACAACAATAAAATAAAGCGTCGAGTTCTTTTCGAGGAACGCGCGGTGTTACTTTGTCCGCGGAAGTAAATTTTCTTTTGACGAAGGCGCATGTACTGAAGCGTCAGCAACATTTAACTAGTACACGATTGAGAAAAATTATTTCTCGATCAAAGCAATGCAAATCTGCGGATAGATAACAGCCTTGCAATTGCGGATTGACAACATTTTCTAATAACCGCTCGTACGTGCTTTCGCCTAATTACTTCGCGGGCAATTGACACAGTTTATACCCGCGCAGTTTCGCTTTAATCCGCCAACCGTGAAACGTTAGGACGCGCTGTCCGAGCCAGCTATGACAAGCTATTTACAATATATGATAACATTGTTTATGATGTTTTTGTATGTATGTTACTGAATTTTTTCGATGTTTCAAAACTGCTTTCATGCGGAGAGTTTCGCGAGGTGAAATTGAACTTTCGGAGCATCAAGTAGGATGTCGGATTTCATCAGTGACAATGATTACAGTTTAATTACAGTTCGTGTAACATGCATATCTCGCACATTTCTTTCATTTCTCGGAGTTTTTTTTTAGAAACTGAGACAAGTGTGGATAGAAATCGCGAGTTGTACACAATGTAGATGACACGAGAAGCCATGTGTGACACTTTATAAAACGTTATATCGACGCACTCGTGCTCGCAACGAGCGATAGAGCTGTACAGTCATTGGAAAACGTTCAACAAAATATTATACATTTCACATAATATATAACACACGTATGTAATCGTGTATTAAATGTTCTTTCTGCAGGAAAGTGTTTCTCGTCCATCATCGTTTCGCTCCCAAGGTGTTATGCATAATTGCAAAGATAGAGATGATTCAACAAGAGCTTCGTCATCTGCGAAGGAGGTGTCGCGTAATAGGAAAAATATGCTGCGCTTTCCGCGTCGTAATCCGTTCTGTCTCAGATACGAATAAAAGCAAAAGTGTTAACGTTAATTTTACTCTCTAAATTTTCTGGAGTGAATCTCACTCCAAAAGAGTGAAAGTTCACTCCAGAAAATTTAGAGAGTATGAGACACGTAACGGCGCACTAAATAACTTGACATAAACTTAACTTCCGACCTTTACTATGAATTTTTGCACGATAATTAATTGCGCTTGTTGCTTCGAACTTTCGCAAAGTCGAATCACGCGCGGGGCGTCGAAATGAATAGCTTTAACGGCGCAATAAACGCTCGAAAAAATGGTCCCGAGTCCATTCCCACAATGTCACAGACCAAACATAGGCATGTCGTCACCGTCGTTTGAACTTCGAAGCTGTTATTGCGTTTATTTCCTTGTATGTACACTTCGATACGAGAACGTGAATTAAGATAGCCACGGGTTATCAACGTCAATAGAGAGGAACATCGCGAGACAACGGTAAATTATTGATTATTACGTGACGTATTATTACTTTGGCAATTCGACTGGCGATACTGCTGATGATCAGGTTGACATTTGATTTTTCAGTTTTGCTCGACGATTGCGAAAATCACGGTTGGCCTCAGTTGTTTTTCTTCGACTGAATTTACGATTACACGCAAATGAGCAGGAACGTTAATTAAATTACCATTACTTTAATTTTCTGAAACGTTATTCCATCTTAACATGATTGATGCCTCGGAGTTAAATCATTAATTATGTACATCTCGCGAGTGCGTGTGTCTTATCAGGTACTTAAGTCGTGTTTCTTTATCGGGCGCCACACGTTAAAAACGGGTCTTTAATCGAAGAGAGGTACTCTTCTGTTTCTGTGAAAATTCCAAATGTAATCACATAATTACGTGGACGTATTAAATCATGTTTTTTCGAGCGATTAAATTTCTTCCGTTCCCCTCGAAATAAGAAGAGGGCGACTGAAACGTCGCTATAAATTCTACACGGTACGGTTGCTATGAAACTCGCTTCTGCTGCTTCGGGTACTCGGTTACATGCGCGCGGTACGACGATACGGGAATGAATTAATGTTTGCCTCGGCTATCAGTGTCAACAGAACGAGCTGGCACTTTCCAGGCAGGACGAGTGCCGATAATAATACGGCTCCGATTTCGCCTGGTCCGCTAGACTTCCAGCTCCTCTCTCGGCTCTTTCTGTGCGTTCACCGTATTTCCGGTGCAATTCTGCGCTTCCTGCCGGCAACAACAATGCCCTTTCGAACAGCATCGGTATCTTCCTCATCGCGCACACATTCGATTTCTAGAGCGTTTCAAACCGATCGGGGTAATGATTGGAAGCTAAATTTAGAAATGCTGTTGAAATTTTTTGCTTACCGGAATTATTCTGCAGAAAATATAAACTATTTTCGAAGCTACAAAAATATACTTTGCTACTTACAAAGCGCGAGCTTTAAAACAATCTATAATTTATTTTTAATTAAACATTTTTAAAATTTAAATTTTACATAATATGCAATGTTTCTTTTACTGTTATACATTATCATCATTATTTTTAGAGTTTTTCTTTACGTCTCATCAAGTTCCTTAATCTAATCTAATCTGATTTCATAGATAATAAATCGATCTTGGCATTTTTGATAATATCAGTTCTGTTTGCTCGCTTCATTGGCGCAGCTCTGAGTTGACAGAGTTCCACATTATGCGAAGATGCCTCCTGGTCAAAACCCCGACCCCACTTCAGCGCAATCGCCGTATTTCCGCTGCGATTCTGCGCTTCCTGCCGCATTGACGGCTCCACGATTAAAGGGCTGGTATTTAATTATCTTGTCGGCAACACCGGCGTCGCCGATCGTCCTTCAGATTGTAATTTTCAACTTGACATCGTCATCCGTGACAATTTAAATTCATTCACCTTCCGCAAAAATTCAAGGTTGTAGAGAGTTCATCTTTAGCGGAAACATGAAACTGAGTTTACTCATTTCCCAGGACTGGCTATTATTTTCTTCATAATAAAGTACACGAAGTAATGCACAACTACAAGGAAAGTTTTTTATAATATAAAATTTATTGAGTTTAGATATGTATCCAAATTCAAAGAAGTTTATCTAACCTGTTCAAGTTTACCTTATAAATTTGTACCCATATCTGCGTGCAAAGTACTCCAGAATCTAAACTGGAAACAAAATTTATATTATAATTAAAACTATTATGAAGTATTTATATTTAGTGGACTATATTTATAAAGGGTTATTAAAGCTTGCAGAAATTGCTCTGCAAATGTAATTATTTGGTGAAACGCGGAATATAAAGAGAAGAAATCCGAGTTGTAACGAAAGATCACAATTTAATATTCTAAACATATTTCTAAAAAAGATCCCTAAAAAAAATCATTAAAAATAGGATGAGATATTGTAGATTTTTGATGATCCACAGATATTTCAACTCTCGCACGGAATAAAAGACTCCTGCAGGAATCAAATTTGAGGCGGCGCTTATCGTCGCGTACGTGTCACTTGTAAACATTCCGTAAGAAGTATCTTCTTAACGACATACTCTTCGGTTTAAAAATTCGGATTAAGTTCCACGTATCTTGCCTGGTTTTATGCGCGCGATCGTATCCTTCGCATCGTTCGTTTTATCTTTTTACGTATATTATACGACCTATACTAATCTTTTTATTGTAACTACAAAGTTTGTTACTACAAAGTGTAAGTACCACTTGGTTTCAGAGGCGAATTGTATAACGTATTATATGCAATGCAATATAATATCTTATCACGACATATATCTGTTCACTACTTCACAACGCACGAAGTTGATAATCAAGTCTTGCAGTTACAGTTTCCCTAATCTCAAATTTCAATTGTTAAATTTTATTGTCCGTTTCCTACACTAGTTTTTTTCATCGTCTGTATTTTCTCATCGCGAATTCTTCTCTGCTACGCCAATGTATCGCCACACACGCATAAACGTACTTAGTTTCTGCTACATAAATAAGCTGGCCGACATGATACACATGCAAAACGTGATAAGAGTCCTGTCAGTGGCCTTCGACTGGCAACTGAATCAGTTGGGTGTCACCGCTCGTTTGCGTCTCACCTCGCGTTATTTTGTCAGTGTTTCATCGATTTACGTAGAAATCGATGATGCGAATCGCGCCGCCGATCGGAAGAACCGCGATAAGAGGATAATATCCTACGTGAAAGCATGGCGTACAATCATCATTATTACTCGGGTAAATACGAAAAGTAAAATGTTCTCTGTCATTCCGAAACACCTTCTGTGTATGTTTGATATACATGTACATATATATATATTTTTTGTTACGTAATTAGCTTACGTAGTGGAACGTACCCAATCATTATATACAATTAGGCTCGTGTAGTGTCTAATTGTAATCTAATGTGCACACTGTTAGGAATAATTTCATAATACCACACCTGTCTATCGTCTTATCTCCGCAGATAAGACAAGGCGGGCGAACACTTTGATCCACACACACACACACACACACGCACACACACACACACACACACACACACACACACACACATCATTCGCTCTGATAGACTAATAATCTACTGTCAAAGATACACTCAGATTGTCTGGCAGTTAAGCCGTTCGTTAAAATGAAATAAATTACATTGTAGTTGAAATTAATATCTCGAGAGTCCATATGAACTGTGTTATTATAAGTTGCCCTGAAAATAAATTTAAAAAATGTCCAAATGCATATTTTCGATCTTATAATTGTGGTAATGGTTACAACAGCGAATCCAGATCTCGTGAAATTATTTAAAAACAAACTATTACTAAAATATCTTGAGTGTATGCAAAAGAATTGCAAGGATATATTGAGCGTGTACATATAAAAAAGTGTTTGTAAAAGATTGATATATGTATTTACCATAGTTTGAAAATAATTTAGAAATAGAGAGAAAAATTATATTTTTCGAACCTCGAAATTTCTCCGAAGCGGAGCTGACACACGGGGTTAAACAGTGCCACCTCGTTCGAAACGTCAATACGTATGTACATGTTGTATCTCACTATAAGTCGTGGCCTCGTGCGAAATGTACTTAACGCGAACGGCGAAAGCATATATATGTATCGCCGCGCGCGCGTCACGCTCGAGGAATTCGCGCTAAGTACATGTGTTACAGCCCGCGTTACATAGTCCGACCGCCGTTAGAAACACTCAGTGCGCGAGCACCGAATGCCTAAGTGCTCTAATCAAATCCGCCGAGATGCTACTTGCCATTGCCCTCCCAGACGTCCCCTTCACTCGATCACACACGGATCTTCCAATCCAATACAAATGTTTTATAACTTCAGAAATTCCTATATTCATAATTTCTTGTCACCATGTGTTATGAAGATCTTCGATTTTAATGGTAGCGTTAGCATCTGGCATTATATCGAGTACTTTTTATTAAGTTTTGTTATGTATCCCTAGATCCTCGACATTCTACATATATTCATTGCCGCGGTATAAATGCGTGATATCATAAATCTTCGACGTCATTGACCTGTGATACCATAAATCGCCATAGATCGTTGGCTATCGGTTAGGTGGAATCGATAAATCATTTCTATTATAGATCCTTTGGTAGCGCAGATAGATCAAGGTACCGCTACTTCCAGCGTAGATATTGGATGCCATAGATCTTTGCAACTTATACTTCGCGATATCGGTATAGTTCTTCGGTATAAAAAATCTTTGATATCGCAGATTTGCGATATCATTTCTCTTTAGTATCACAATATTTTATATAAAATCTTGCTCTACGCTTTCTACTAGCCGGGGTATCTTTCCACGCGATTCTCCTGCAGCTTCCGTTTCTGTCAATCGATATGTGAAAGCCGCTCAAGGCGCGACTCGTTGCGAAAATGTCGCGTTTAATCCACTTTCGAAATGCGCGCCCCACGGGCGACGAACGCGCAAACTGAGCTCTCTGGACGTGACATCACGCCGCAGCCGCCAGACGATGTGACATTTAAAAATCTCGCACGCGTGTAAACGAATTTTGCCGGCTCGTGAAAGCGTGTCCTTTAATCTGCATTCGCCGAGACGCGTCCTTGATCCTCCGAAATGCGAATTACACGGTTTCTTCGTCTCCCCCTCGCGCCGGGGTGGAACAACCAACACGTTCACAATTTTCTATTAGCGAACTTTCTAATACCTTTCTCTAAGCAACTGGCATCGTTAATATCAACACGAGAACGCCGATGAAGTGATCATTGATTAACATTGACACGGTTGCGGATTATCCATCGATGCAGAACCCTCTCTCTCTCATTATACGAGAAGAATTCTCAAAAAAGTCAATTACGAATTGCTGGGAAATATAATTGGAAACATAATTTCCGAATGTAAGCTTACCAGTATATACATATCTATATGAATTGGACCCCAACCCTCAACTCTCAGGTCTGGATTTAACTTTAAAGAGTCTCTGCTAGCGCCCCAGACTTAATTAGAAGTCCATAAAAAAATAAAAGATACATATGCAGACATATGTGAGGACGACTCATTCGACAAACTGACAACTTCAAAGAGCATTTGGCGGTCTAGCGTTAAATCCGCATGGAGTTACAAATGCACTCACGCACGCACGCACGCACGCACGCACGCACGCACGCACGTGCACATTAACTATCGTCCTGCACGTGCAGTCGCATACACACAGCCGTCATAATTGACACTTCAAAGTTGCGCGTGCTTTTTTTTTCTCTCAAGCGCGCGCCCCTTTCTTTCGCGCTCGCCGGGCCAATTTACGCTCGCGCTCACGTTCGTGCTGGCGCGTCCTTTTAGAGGCTCGAAAAAATTTACGACAGCGTCTACGTAGCATTAGCCGGAGTGACAATAAGCGAGGACAATAATCCCGCCGAGTCACGAACGCCCCAGCAAGAAACGAGTCGCCCTGCCTCGCGGAGTGCACGGCTCTCGTCGTTTGTGCACTTGCTCTTATTATCGGGTTGTCGCGCATGAAATGTGTGTTTCGCATCAGCGTTCTCGGATGACCTCGGGAAGAATTAAACACAGTACATTATTCTATGTATATTCTTCCGTCTTGACACTTGTTTAACTTTGCGAAACTCTGCTCTTAGCTAAAAACGAGTCTCACGTAGCGTGAACATAATCGAAGCACTTTTTTTATCGTTTTCTATTATTTAAGACATTTATTTTATCAAGACGATAAGATCTATAGATTTCTAAGACTGGAATAAACGCTAATGCTTTCAAGAATCACTCTAACTAGACATTTATTTTATCGAGACGACAAGATCTGTAAACTTCTAGAATGGAATAAATGCTAATGCTTTCAAGAATCACTTTAATTGATTTGAATCTAAATCGTCTCGAGCATCAAATCGCCGTTAATTCTTTCGAAATGACAAATTTATTAATTTACTCATTAGCACTCCGGTACCCCACGTTAACAGCTATCTCGTTCAGAGGCACGATATTTATGAGCCTCGTCATCGTAAAGAAGTTAATTCGTGGTATGCGGTCATCCCCGCCCAAATTTATCGCCTTGTCTTCCGAGAAATGATAATTTTCAATATTTGCGACGGTATACGGCTGTTCTCGATCAATTTAATCCACGTAATCCCGTATATTCTGATTAAGGTTGCCGCGAATATTTCCACACAACCGCGTCGCGAATGTTGACTCGCGTACGAGCTTCGATTCCGCCGTTTATCTGCCTGCTGCGTAAATACTGCCACTCGTAAAAGTTATCACAGCTCGTTAATCTTCCCGAGAAGGATGCCCGTTGTTCCTTTCTCCCCAGCGAGAAGAGCCAACGGTGCGCCCGCATCCTAATGCAATATCCACGCCCATGGTATTTCCTATCATCCTATTTTACGACAGATACGTCTTATCGCGCTCTCTCTCGCAGATATCGAAAAGACGTCTCGACGAATGTCTCTTTAGCTTTCGCCTCTTTAATTAATCTCAAATACCAGCTGCTCCAAAAAGTGCTGAATAAGTACGATTGTTAATAAAAATGTATTGAACCATTTAAAAGATTAAATGTGCACGATATAAATATCTTTTATCTATACTATATCATAACTTGTCACATTTATTTAACGTTTTGCTGTACTTTTGTTAATAACATAGAAAGCATATTGCAGTTTGAATCTTATGAGGTCAAATTCCATCGAGAGTTCGATAGTTTCTTATCGACATGGCTATTCAATATATCATGATGAATTGACAGTGCAATATTGCAGCGATCAAATGTTAGTACGTTCTATGTCAAAATAATGAAAGATCATAAGTTACAGAAGCTATTTGTGGGTACGGGTCTTTGCTTCTTGATTTCAATTTAAGTATTACCCCACCTATGAATCAACGATCAATAACTATCATAACGGATGCCTGTCATTCTGAATTGTAACGTGGAATCGATAAATAAAACGATTGTTGATACAACTGTCTTAAAATATAAAAAAATTTGAATTACAAATTGCTAAAATTAATATTTTTAAAAATCTCGTAATCTTTCCATTTGGAGAAAAACACAATACTGCTCCTATTTAAAATTTCTTTACAATCTCTTAATAATTGATTTTTTATCGCTTGTAATAAAAATTCTGATTTGAAAAATTTCGTCTTTTTAAAATAGCTATTCTGAAATTTCCTACATTTTACTTTTATTATTCGTCGCTAATTAATTTCAACTTCTGTGAATCCACGAAGCCCACATGAGGCTTACGGAAAGGAGATCAAACGCACGTGCCCCCTAGAAAGGAAATGTCACAGATGCTAATCGCGCGCGAGGCTTCATCTGGAGAACATTTATGACTGTGTTTCCGCCACACGTATCCTGTGTTTACGCCGCGTTTACGTCACGTTTACGCTAACAGAACGAGTTTCCAAAAGCGGACGATTTCTGTTTTCAGGGGCGCAGTATGTGCCCGGCGCCGGGCCCAGCGCCGCATCCCAAGAAAGGACCCGTACTCTCGAACACGCCCCCACATATCCGCCACCGAGAGTTGACAGATACAGGGGCGGTGCGCAGATACAGAAGAGAATGACTCAGAGAGAAGACGTTCTTAAGTTCGAGCAGGGCCGCATTAAGGCCCTGCAAGAGGAACGTCTTCACATCCAGAAGAAGACGTTCACGAAATGGATCAATTCGTTTCTGCTGAAGGTAATGCATCTAACTCTGTATATTAAGTAATTAAAAATTAGGCACATAAAAGCAAACTGCAAGAGATAAAAATTTATATTTAGAATATCAAACATTCATGTCTCAAAAATATCCTCGCAAATAATGTATTTTTTCCGTGTTAATGTCTTGATGTACGAAATCGTTTTCGATGAATAATTTTCTGTAATTATAATATCTCTCTGCATGCGCGGGTCAATCTTTCTTCAATTGAATTACATCGGAATTCGACTTGGCTTTTCAGGCGCGTATGGAGGTGGACGATCTGTTCACCGATCTGGGAGATGGCAAGAAGCTGCTCAAACTATTGGAGATCATTTCCGGCGAGCGATTGGCCAAGCCCAACAACGGGCGTATGCGAGTTCACAAAATCGAGAACGTGAACAAGTCCCTGGCGTTCCTCCATACCAAGGTAATACATATTTCCGAGAGCATGGCTTGCCTTCTTTTCTCTCTTTCTCTCTTCCTCGGGATCTCGAGTGTGTGTTGTTCACTCTCGGAAATCTCGAGAGCGAACGAATTAACCGCGCGGTCCGGCGGCGCGGTTGCACGTGTTCAGCGCCGCGAACAACTTTGTTCGCCGACGAATAAATAAAGGCCCCGAAAAAGCTTCCACGTGAAGTCGAGTGCCGGATAAATTAGCGGGGCAACAAGCGGGCCCGTTAAGTCCCGCTCGTATTTTCTCCGTTGGGCCATAGATCGTCGTAACCCGTTGTATATTTCGATGTAAATGTGCTAAAGATAGATGCGCGACATTAAATTTTTTTTCCCCAGAAACGACCTACGTACAATTTAAATAAACGCGAATTTGAGAGGATAATAGACATAAGATTATCAGGTGTTGCGGTACTAAATACCGCTGTCGATTTCGTCGTGGTGTTTCGAATAGATTCGCCGGTAATACCAAATGACTTGCATACACCGTAAACACAAGTATCGCCGCGCGTCGTATTAACGCAAAGAATCATTCGGACGATTAATCTGAGCGGCGTTCCAGCCGTTATTTCCTCTCTCTCTGATAGCCCACACGCGTCTAGTATGCGCTGTCTGCATGTCGACGAAGCCAAAGAAATTCTACAGTCCAGATCTGACAGATTGGAGACGCCACGGGCGATCCGCCCGTTGCGGGCGGGTTCGCGGACGAGCGGGCGGTTGAAGAAATATGATGTGCGACGCGTCGCTTCCGGTAACACGAGGATCAGGGCCACCGCGTGATTCCTGTTGGTCTCTTTGGAACCGACGCGACGGGTCCGATATACGAACGCCGACGCATATCACGCCGGCCGGGCCCTGGTCAATGCCTCCGCCCGCGCACTCCGTCGCTTACGTCGCGCGCGAGGTCTTCGGAGGTTTACCCTTGCTCGTCTCTCGCTCGCAGTTCCGCAGGCTCTCCTCCACCGCGCCGCACGTAGTGAAAACTATTATGTCATAAGCCAGGCGAAGTACAAGAGGCCATTCACGAGAAGTTTACACTTACCGGGCTTCGTTGCGGCGCGCCAGTGCCTGTCCAGCGGAACGCGCGAGCCCCGCACGAAAAAGAATATCGCACGGGAGAGTACGCGGAATGCCGTATGACGCAACGGCGTATTTGCTTTAGATATTGAGTGGCGTCATTAAATTTTTTAGATAATTCGTATGTAGCTTTTTTTCAAAAGCGAGATAAATCGAGACCGAGCGCGCGATAACGGTTCTCGGTATAGCTTCAGCGAGTAACCAATTGCGTGAACTTTACCGAAGCTTTGGCCATTTTTACACGCAAATCACCAGGTGAAGTTTACAGACGTTGCTAGCGTAGAATCAGCCGGAACGGATCGCGCGATAGTAATTCTCTATGTATATATGATAGCAAAATAATTATAATCCAATTAAGAGTTAATTGGATTGATAAAGAAACAAACGCTTTCCACCGTTCTCGTGTTACATGCGAACGTGTACAAATGTTGTACAAATCGCGAGATTCCGATCGCTGCAACGCGTGTTACAGCCTTAACGCGTTACCGTTTACGGAAACATATCTCAGCGGCGAAATGATCGTGATGCTCGGCCGTATACTTTTTACTGTGCAAGTGCGTGTTTTATCGGTACCGCGGTAATATGGACGTAATCGTTAGGCATCGTTATGAAGTCGTGCGTTAAATCGTCGTGCTCGTACAACGGCCGTGCGCCGATCGCGTGCGATGAAAAACTCATTGTCCTTCGCATATAAGGTATCGAGCATGCGACATCATTATCCGTTCAAAGAGGAAACTTCACTATTCGAGACCTTGAAGATAATTCACGAAGGCGATTAATTTGGAAAACTATATACACATTTTCGATTGGATTTTTTTTTTCGTAACAATGTTGATACGTATTATATGAATCACACTGTGATGTAATTTAATAATTTATCAAGCTACTCCACGCAGCCGCAAAACACAAAATAAAACTCTCGGCGAATCAATGCCTTTGAACAAAGATTTTCACCGGGATTACGTCACGGTAATAAAGGCTTAATTTGGGCACGGCAAAATCCTTCCGCCGTAACGTTACGAGCTCTAAAAAGATTCCCTTCTTGTCAGATTATTTACGTGAGCTATACTCGCATAATTTCGGTGGGCGGAATGCGACTGCATTTGCGAGCAGTGATCCATGGCGTTTGCTAAATAATGCATGACGCCGTGTTTACCGCCGTGTCTTGACGTCGAAGACCATCATGGTAGGACGAGCGGTGCGTGTTTCCGCGGTGCAGCTTTTTGCAGCTCCGATCGGCGAACCGAACGGTACATCGTTGCGCGCGCGATGCAAAAGACGCTTTTCACCGGTTTCTCGTTTCCCCCATTTGGCGAACGGAGGAAAAGCCACGTTTGGGTATTCGCTTCTTACCTTAACGTTCTACCTTAACGGTCTTAAAGCGAGTAAGTCTTCTAGCAACACGAGCGCTTCTCTATTCGCATAACCGGCAGAAACTGGCATTTTTATAACCCATAATTAGTTTTAGACTATCCAATTATAGCGAAAACAAGTTACTAATAATTTCGTAACAAGTTTTTCTGTGCAAAGTCTTTATTTCTTTCATGCTCTTTTTTTTTCAAGAAATAAAGAGATGGTTTTACATCTCTCAAACTTATATAGGTAAGACTAAGTATTAGTAAAACTAAATATAAGATTAATTAACATCCTGCTTTGAAATTATTATTCTTTATTCTAATTATAAAATGCTTAAATGCCTTCGATGAAATAGTTGTTAAATTAAAGTAAAAGCCACTTAAAAATTAATTGGAATACAAGGCCTCTATTGCTCGTCCGTATCTCCAAAGCTTGATTCACCGAAACATTTTAATTGCCAGCAATAACTCAAGAAACTTGGGCGTTGGGGCGACCGTTACTCTTCTCAGTTCGGCCTCTATATCCCCGCGAAAGGAAAGGCGTTTACAAAAGCCATTAGACGCGAAAGGATTAAATAAAGGCCGCATCGGCGGCCACGCCCGAGCGTATGTCAAATTTGGTTCGTACATTCGAGGCGACGCACGAATCGATCACGGTCTTATCGCGCCGGCTGTCTTTGCGGTGACGATCTCACCTCCCACCGCGGGCACTTCGAAAAAGGACAGGAGTTATTTCTGGAGGATGATACGGCGATGCCGTCCGTTACGAGCAAACATTCCGCGTGCTTCAGCGAATCCTTCCTCGCTTTCATCTAAGGACGCTTTGTGACGCTACCAACGATTTGCTTCCGATAAGTTAAATCGAACGAAAAGTTCATATCACTCTTGAACGATAATTCAGATCAAGAGGATCATAAATGGAGATTCTATATTTTGAACAAAAATAATTCATTTGGAACACCCAAAATATTAATATTGAATTGAAAAAGTGTCAATAGTCCTTTAAATTTAAATACTCTATGTCACTCTTCACTTACAACACGTTTACATAGGAAGTTAAGAAAATTTTCGCGGGACGACAAAATCGATAAAATGCTCGTATTTCCGCGCGTCGAAAGTACGTTGAAAAGTCACGATCTAGCGTGAGTTTCTTCTTGGTTCTCGCACGGTGTCGTAATAATGATGCTGGTCGGTAGGCGAATGTAAGACAACCATTTAAATAATGAGCTCTCGTTACGGTGGAATTAGCCGCATCGTGCCCGTAATGCCTGCATAAGTTTTCCCTCGAGTGGATCTGACAATGAAAGAATTCGTATTATACCGACATAAAATCAGTAAGGTTTTTTTTAAAGCAACGAAATTCTTGATGTAAAAGCGAATGCAAAAGTGATACATAAGAATGAAGAAATGATTTGCACAATTTATACATGCATTAAGATTGTATTATTGTAATAACGTATTAGAGATCAAGGGCTGCAAAATTGTTGAGAGAATGCTCGATTAATATCTGAATACTTATGGCATTTTAGTATATCATTTGTCATATCGTAAAGTACAGAGTTGTCCCGAAAGAATGAATATCGAGATGAAAGGAATGCAGAGATTTGGAAATCTCGAGAGGCTTGCCAGGAGCGCGCGCGGCGTTACGGTTCCCGTGTCTCGCCCAGGGGCTCTTCTCAGGCACCCACAAGAATCCAACCCCGAAGTAATTAGGGAGGTATCCGTTGGACGTTCTGAGAAGAGACGATCCCTCTCGCGCGAAGCTGTCGGCGCGCGTTGCACGCGCACGCAGGAAATCTGTGCGAATGAGAGGAAGGAAGAGAGATGAAGCAGAAAATGTTGAAAAAGACGAGCAAGAAGAAAAAGGAGATTCAGGTCGGACACCCTCCGATTTTTCCTGCTGCTTTTCGGCCAATTTCCGACGACCCATAAATCAGCAGGACAGGATAAGAAGGTGCAAGCGAGTGCGACGAGGAAGACGTGAGTCCGATAAGACGTGCGCGAAGAGAAGAAGAACGAGGAGGAAGAACGGGAAAGACAAGAGCGCGGGGTAGTCGATGGAGGACGAGGGAGGAAGAAGGACGAGAGGTGGAGGTCAGCGACCGGCAGGCAAAACTTGCTAGACCGTCGCGAGGCCTTGCAGATGTGAAATGAAACCAGACGGTACCGCCATAGAGAGAGGAACACAACAAGAGGGAGCACACGGAGGTACCTATTTAGATAAAGGATACGAAGTCTGGGAGAGGAACGAAACGATGACACCATATTGAGAGAATCGTGATTTTGGATATCAGTTTCTTCCGCGGTTTGCCCGCGGTTACTAAAATAATCGATCGTGTTGTACGAACTGATTGGCATGTGTTCCGCTATATTTTTATTAATAAACACGGAAATATCCGTGAAGATTTTATCCTCGATCTCGAATTTCTAATTTGCGGTGGTTCTCGGTTGTCCGATTTAGGCTTCAGACACGTTGCCATAGACCGCAATTTCCTGCTGCCCCTCAGGCTTCATTCCCCCTAACGCTATTCTCCTCCGTTCTGTTGTACTCTTATGCCTGCAGACATCTGTCGACCTATCCTGATCTTCGTGTGTAAGACAATAGCGTTTAGAACTGTTTAGAGCCCGACCTCGTCTGAACCGCGTCCGTTACGTCTTCACCTTGACGGGACATCTCCATCGCAGTTGAAAGCTGATGGTCAAAGACAAATACAATAATCAGAAGAAAGTATTTTCTTGCGGCATATATCTGTTATTAATATAACGACTAATGTTTAATTATTAATTTAGTTATTACATAAATCTCGTTGTAATATATAATAGAATCATTATTTGATTATGAAAAAACGTTTGCGGCTCTTAATTCATCTATCTCTTATTGTTTATTGATGTTAATTTAATTAAAAATTTTACGAAATTATTAATTAATATCTTATTTTATAATATCGCTAAAAATCAGCCAGCAAAATTAATCGCTAAAGATTTCATTAAATTTCTCAAATTTTTGCGTATTTTCTTTTGCACAAACTACGTATTAATCAAGATAAAAATGAGATGTATAATATAAAAATTATACGATGAAATTACGCGATTGATCGACACGTTGATGTAGGATGTCCGTTGTAAGTTGTAACCCGAGGCATTATTCCATAAAAATTTGCCGAGGAAGCTGTTAAATGCAAAGTGTTTTCAGTATTCAAGAAACGAGACAATCGATTGGTCCTTGCGTGTTAGATAATAATAAAGCGCTTGAGAAAGAGGCGCTTGAGCCGGTCGATCTCTTCGGAAGAATCCTCTCTAAAAGTCTTGATCGTGATGGATATTACGAACATGCCCATTAGTAATGACACGTAGTCGATCATGATAATTCCCACTAAGAAGAAGGTTTGATTGATCGCTACACGTGTCAATGGGTCATTCTCGTAATATTAAGTGCACTCGATGTAGATTATTAATGCTAATACAATCATTTAACGTCTTGTGATCTGGATGTTGTAGCTACACAAATTTTTGATCTGAAGGGAAATCTCTGCATATATAAATAACACTAACTCTTAATTTCTATTAATTTCTTTAAATTAGTTTCTTTTTTTGTATTGAAATAAAAATTTTAAAACTGCTACGAGAGATATATAGCAATATCAGCTCGAAAAAATTGGATAAAGCAAGTCACTGATAGCGAACATAGCAAGACAAAAACGCAAGTGAAAGTACGGCGCGTAATTAAACGAGTTCTATTGGAAAATCATTCTGATAGGAAAGCAGAGTGACGTGCAAAATTGGGTCGATCGTGTTGAAAAATATCAATCAAAAAATGGATATTGCCGATGAGAGATAATCCTATGCTACTTCTACCGCGATAATAAGAGAAGATTGTTGTTTGCTCGATTTAATGCCTTATCGAATAAAATGCGTGTGCGTATTTAATAACCTGTAGATAGCGTTATCTATACGTGAAACGTGTCGACCAGAGAAGCGCAAATATTAAAATGGAGCAAACGGCGACACGATTTCAGTCTCCGATACAAATATGTCTATAAAACGAAATTCTATAAAACTGTATTTAATAATTTTAAAAATATACTTAAATTATTATTAATAATTTTAAAAAGCTTACTGCAATAACAATTATGTAATTAAATCAATTACAATCATATCAATTACACACAATTAAAAACTTAAGAAAATTAATTTAAATTTAATTATTTCGAATATGTGCAAAGTATATTAATTTGTAGAAGCTTAAGAAAAGTGGATTAGATTATTATAATATCAAATTTCTTAGAAATAGTTATTTGTCGAATTTTTATTTTATTAAATCAAAATTTGAAAAAGCAAGATTAATTATCTAGCATACCTTAATTTGTTTTTCGCAATCCTTTAGAATTCTACCTACAGGGCAGAAGAACAAATTGAAACGCAAGACAATCGCATAGCGAAGGGCAATCGACAGTCAATTATCGCAAATACGTGTTATCGCTGATCAGCGCGCCATGTGCCCGAAGAAGATTTCGATAGCTAGCCTCCTGCCCTTTTATCCGACAAAATTGCGCGTTCGGCGCGAACCTCGTTCTTATACGTACCCTTTACCTCTACGCGCGTATCGTTCCCACAGAATCGAATCACGCAAATTAAGAGCGCCGTTCTGAAGCATCCGAAACCCGTGATTACGTTAATCCCGCGTGATGATCCGCACGGAATATGCACGACATCAGACATTTGATTTCCGTTGTTACGCGATCGCCATGCGTTCGATCACGGTCCGCGAATGGGAAACGCTGGACGTACGCAGGATTAAAAGAACCGGATCTAGCTCGAACTCCTTTCTATATAATTAGATATTATATAGTTATTACATATTCTCTGAGTATAATACCATAATCGACGTATATGATTATCGACTTCCGATAGCAATGATTCATAAGAATCACCACGGAACGGAAGCGATGAATCGCAAAACTGTTTTTGCCGTTGTTCGATGAAACAGAATTAAGCGGAAACACATGAACATTATATTCCCCGAAATAACGTTGTTCGTACGCCGCTTTATGATAATAAATATTCGGCGATGCATTGCTCCCGCTTTGCGCCCCTCGTAGATCTTCAGAATAAATAAATAGGATCCCCTTTTTCCTGACAACGTGTTTTGTCTTTAAATAACGAAGGTGCCAAATATCGCTGTAGGTGAACATAAATTAACGCAATCCTTTTTCGACTTTTGCACTTGTCAAATTGTCATCGTCAATTTTAAATTATTAATAGAGAGCATAGAGAGAATAGTATTTTACAACGGCTATTTTTGTTGACTTCTTGATATTTAATAATAGCTAACTTATCTCGGAAACACTAAACCGCCTCGAATGTTTAAATTAATCGATGTTATTTTTGAGACAACGTAGATAATAATGTGTCGGTGGGCGAACTATAAGATAGATAAATTCATTATCTCTGCGTCGCCTCTCCGTTGGATCTTACATTTCACTCTAGCGTATTCCACGAATTATTATCTGTACTTAACGGGAATGGAAAATGGGAGGGAAACAGGACGATGAAGATCACGAAGAAGATCGAAGACATCGCGGATCGAGAGGTAGATGAATCGCTGGAGTGAAGTGTAATCGAAATTTCCAGGATCCCGAGACTGTTGAGCCGCCGGCGAGCACCGCTTTGCGAGATGTTCGACGATCGATATCGCGAATTTGCATATGTTTCGCTTCCTTTTTCTCGTGTACGCATGCACACGGGCGCTTCCCACGTTTCTCTTTTAAGCACGTCGTCGCAGAGAAAGCTTTCTACGTGTCCTCGTTCAATGGTATCGACTGCGCCCGCCCGCAGAGTTTCCCCGATTTTACGATTCCAACACCATTACGAGCTCTTTCTCTCACCTCCCCCTCCTCTTTCTCTTTCTCTCCCCCCCTCTCCCTCTCCTAG
Organism: Wasmannia auropunctata; assembly: GCF_000956235.1. Lineage (NCBI taxonomy): Eukaryota > Metazoa > Arthropoda > Insecta > Hymenoptera > Formicidae > Wasmannia > Wasmannia auropunctata. The sequence continues at coordinate 98,411 of NW_012028691.1, read as the reverse complement.
AAACTGCACCCGTCGTGCGACTCTCGTGAGTCTTTACGAGACGGGCAACGGGCCACGCAAGGATGAGATACGGTCGTAAAACCGAGGGACGTCTCTTCTAACGGGCTCCACCTTGATCACCCCTCTGCCCGCAGCATCCCCGCGGCTGCATCATCATCCTTCGGCCGTCGCAGGCGGACACGTTGCTCAACCTTGTACTCCATAACCATTCACGGAAAGCGCAAAAGCCGACGGCGTGCACGTGCGGCGCTCTGAGACTTGAATGACATCCGAACTCACCGGCGGAGTATGCTAAGACATCCGTCGTCAAGGATGTCTCGAAGCAGCCGGCGGATGGAGTTTTTTTTCTTCCCCAGTTATTCAATTTGAGAGAAGAAACGTGCAGCTGATTATTTTTGACAGAAGCTACAAGACTATTTTTACTACATGTTATATCTCGTCTTCTTGAAAAAATCAAAGCTCTTATAATATTATTAAGTATTTGACTATTTCAGTCTCTGTTTGAAAGCATTCTTAATATATATATACCTAACTATATCTTGATTTTCATTGAAATATTTGTATTATTTCTCTGTCGCAACGTACAGTCGTCGGATTAATTCTGTCACAAATAAATATGTATATCGGTTTTCGAGAAAACGTAAAGAAATAATGGTAACAGGTACAATAATATAATTAACATAAGTGAATTTTTCAACGAAATTAACTCTGAAGGTACAACTCAATTATCTCATTTATTCGAGTGACAGATCCACTCAGAAGATTTAGGGCCATGTCACTTTTCTCTTAGTAATTCGATGTTTACGGTGATCACGAGATTCCTTCAGCAAGACGCGCTGCGGCGATAGAACGAAAGATATCGTAATCGGCTTTTTTTATTACCTCGCGTTTTATTGTAACATAAATCTAACGCGCGGCACATACATACGTACATATATCGGAGTCGCGGATGATCGTCGGATATCTCGTTCCGAGAGCTTCATTAACCTACTTAGGCGGAGCGGCCGAGAGTTCCGCGGGATTAATTCCGCGCGTTTTCTCGAAAACGGTGACGAAATACACCGAGAATCTCATGGCAGAATGTCGAGCCGTAAGTCAGGTGCGGGAGAGACTTACCTTTTTCAGATGTCATTCCCGCGTGCCTGCGATCGACATTCCGCAGCCCTGCCAAGAATGCGCGGTGAGCTGCCCGTAGGAAAACCGCTACGCGGCCCCCCGACCCCGTCCCAACCGACTTTCCCGAAGCACTTTCCCGGCGCAACTCTTGATAATATTCGTCCTAATTTCGTTTTCTCCTTTTGTCAGCCTTATCTAGAAAAAGATAGCTCGGAAAGATACGATTAGTCAGGCCTTTAGTTAAACCTTTTCACTTCATGTGCAATCGAGACCTGCAGAAGTTAGTAAATCTTCCTTTTCTTCCACTTATCTACCTAGAAAATTAGCGAAAACTGTTTTTCTCGTAAGAGAAGATAAAAGACGGCTGAGTCGAAGTATCCGTTTGTGAAGATAAAACTTTTTGGAATGTATTTAAAAAAAAAGGAGATATAAATTACGCGGAAAGAGAAGTAGACAGGAATCTATTGGCGAATGATTGCGAATTTGCTACCGTATCGAACGAAGAGTCAAGTTGACCACGTCATTCTGCGAACGCAGTCCGTTGCGTTGCATTTTCACGGTGCAGTTACTGTCTTCGAGAGGCAAGCACGGTCGAGCGGGTACCTTGCGGCGCACCGATCCAGTGAATGTCCGTACGTAGGAGTCGCATTCCACGGTAAATGCATTAGAATTGCTATCCCCATTCCGTCGACGCTATACGGACTGCCTCGCGACTGACCGCGTTACCGCAACCCCTCGCGAAATTAATTCCCGCGGATGTTTCTATTAACTCGTATGGGAGTCGCGTCGCGCGGATGCATTCCACAACACGGACGACGCCGGCAAATCCGACGGCTGCTGCTTCTTCCGCGAGTAACTGTGAATCGAGAGACGCGCGGAAAGGCTTTTCCGTTCCGCTTTGCTTCGGCCGGAGAGTCACGTTCGACTCGAAAATGTGCACGCAGTGACCACGAAGACTGCAATCTTCGTGATCATTGTTATTCGATATTAATTTCATATTCGTCGAAATTTTATTGAAATACATAAGTGTCGAAATATATAAGGCGAAGTATGTAACATCTTCGAAATATGATTAAAATTTAACGTTGAATTCATTCTCTACTAATTAAGCTTTCTCACCCTGCACCTCAAGGCAGCTTGATTTGGATTGGGACCACCAGAGTCACTTCGCGGCGCTCTGGACCATGTAACGACTTGGCGTTCTCCGCTTGTGCAAAACGCCCAGCTCGCGCATTATGCAATTATCAATTGAGGCGATCGTATTTCATTCGACGGCGAGACGGCGGGGTCGAGGCTCAAAAATTTAATCTACTCGATCGGGCACGCTTCGGCACAATACCTCAATTAGGGGAGGCCTTTGCGAGAGGCGCTTGAGGCGCTTTAAAACCGCGCGCAAATTGCGGTCGGGCCCATATGCGCAACGCGCAAAAAGCGATCACCGCCGTCGCCGCCGTTGCCACCGCCGCCGCGCCGGGCTCCTCTCTCTCTCCCCGCTGATCGGGGCCCCGGTTGAGTTATTTAACGCCGTTGCCCGTTATCGACGCCGTGTGTCTCCCTGCACGAGTTTTAACCGTACCCCGCATTTTCGCCGACGACGCATAACAGTATCGCGTTCCCCGGCGTTTTGCTATGCAACCACGGCGCTCATTCATTATTCATGCGCCGCTGAAACTCGACTTGCAACGTGAGTGCACGCGCCTCGGCGTGGCGAAAATTCGAAGGTTCGGGGTACCGCCCGTCTTAGTGCCCCCCTTTAATGCCTATCTCACGTTGTCTAACCGATTTGTTTTTACATTGTCATTGTGGAGATAAAAACGCGGCGAGAGAGATTCATTGAAAAATATCGGTCTACTTCCAATCATGCTGCTATAGTCATTTAGAAACTTAGAAAGATGCATAATTACTACTATCGAGAATGTTGCAAAATATCTATCTCCAAGATATGCTTGTAATTTTAATGAATCTTGAATTGTATAAACATAACGCAAGAACGACGAACGCTCCAGTAGCTATATACTCGGTAACGACGAGTGCATCGAAAATAAGTTGAGTGACCTTCGTCGTAAAACGGGAGTCAATTATTTCATCAAAGGCAGTCTTAACGCGTGTCCCTTAGCGACTTGTCACGACTGTGCTATGTTTATCCTATTCGTTTCTTGTAAGACTTCTCGGGAGACGTTTAAAAATACCTCGCGGTTAATTTCGCGAATCGCCATACGCTGAGTATGACTTCGTCGCGATGGAACGGTTAAACGCGCACGGCGCGGCGTTTTCGCTTACACATGGGCTCCAGATTTAATTTAATCGTTCGTTTCATGACATTCGACATCTGAATACACTCTACTTTGCATGATATAAACTGTGTTGAGGTTGAACGCAACTGCGTTGCGGTTTCTTCGTTCTCATCGTGATATTTTTACACGTTATATATTCATAAATTTATTCAGTCTTCTTTTTGACATACCTTTTATACCTTAAAAATGCATTTTATAAGAATTTTTCATGTGACTTAATTTACATTCTGTTGCAACTTGTTCGCGAATCGCGTCGTCTCGAGCTAACTTCGCGCAGACTTGCGCTGTGTTGCAAGCTTCGAGTTGCATTTTAGCTCGCGATGCACCGTTGAACAGCGGTATCGCTCGCGCCGTATCGTTGACATCGCATTAGAATTCCAAAGTTAATGACGAGGAGGAAGGCAAGAGGGGGCACACGATCAGCTGATCGCGGCCGGCTACCGATCGTTGCACCGGCCGAAGCGTATGTCGCACATCGTTATCGCGGAGCGTCGCACTGTCATTATCGAAGTGGACACCCCGCTCGTAGATATATTATCCGCTCCATGTTATTACGGACGAGGCGCATAATGCGCGCGGTAGCTGCAAATTGCACGGTGACAGCGACGGGAATACGCTTGCCCCCGTGTTCTCTCGCCACGCGGTTTAGCCTAAGTAGATCATTAGTCGCGCGTCCTGTTCCGTTATCGCATGCGATGAATCACGCCGGAAGGGATGAACTTTTTAGGTACGATGAATCGGTGGCGACATTCCGCGCGTGCTTGCTCGGCCTAATGCACCTTGTTCGCTATTTGTCTCGCCGTGAGGGCTGTCTTCCCGTCGAGGAAGCGCATGCGAATGCATCTTTGAAAAGACGTAGGGTATATTTATCATAAGTAACAGTAATAGTCAAGAATGATAGGACATTTAAGAATGTTCTTTCTTCGCCTTGATGATATCGAATACGGAGCATCTAATGAATAGTCGAGAAACGGATGAAATCTGACGTGAAAGCTGAATATAACTCTTACTGTGTATTTGAAACCCAACTGGGAGATATAAGTTTATTAATATCTCCATATCATTAATATAATTGCGTAAAATATGAATACTAGAATCTTGAAGCGGCGTGTGACGAGTGTGAAGCAAGAAATGCAAATGATAATCTCTCTTCCGCGATAATATGCAATAATATTCAATAATATTCAATGCATTGCTCACATAAAACATGGAGATGAATTTTTCACCGACAGTCTGATTAAATTAATTGGATTCTAACCAGTCTTTTTGTATTATTTCGTCATCTACACGCTGATCTCGTCTATATAATATACTCGATGATTTAAGTCTATTTCACGTTTCACAGCTTGAGTCAAAAGAAAATCGAGTTAAATGATAACCGAGTCCGAAGTGGTAACCGCCCCGCTCGGACATCTGGCAATCGGTTGCCAGTGAAATAAGTCGAGATGAGCACGTGACTGGAAGCCTGCGGGAGATGAGGAAGTCCGGTCTGGTCGGCCGAGATGACGTTGAAATCCAGCAGCACTCAGCGGTCTCGACCAGACTCGGCTCGTTAACTTCGTCCGCGAAGACGTTACCGGCGACGGCCGTGTAACGGTGACGCTACGCGTCCTCTTTGTTTTGGATTCCACGAGCTGTCCCGGCTGACAAACGCCATAATTTCCATTTCCCAGCGGCCTTGATAGAACCCCCGGCACAAGTGATCAGACTGCATTCCAGCAGCAGCAGCAGCAGCAGCAGCTAGTAACCGCGCGCGGGAAACGTCTGTCGACGGCGTGCGCCGCGATTAACTATAATAGCATAGCGAGAAGCGCGAGCAAGACTGTCCATCCCGTCGATACTTCACGACTGATACCGTCAAGTGAGCGAAACTACGGCCAAGAATTGAAGTACATATAAGTCGATGACTTATCCCTTTCAATGGCCAAACGTGAACTTGTCCCAAAAAATTCAAACGGTTTCTGTAACATATTGTAACATATTTTTTAGTAAATTTGTAATACGTGCGTTGTAAAAGTTTTACATTTATGTATAGTATATCATTATTACGTTATTCATAATTATTATATTATGTATAGTATAATACAGAATCAATCTTTTATTAGTAAAAATTTATATTTAATTTTTTTTAAGTTTTTTTAAGTAAGGGAATGCATCTAAAGCTAAAATTTAGTAAACTTAAATTTTAACTTTAAATACATTTCCTTACTTAAAATAAAATTTTAAAAAATATTTAATGAATATTTTTAATAAAGTTAAAATTTGAGAAATTTAAATTTTAACTTTAGGTGCGTCTTATTAAATTTTATTTCAAAGATATTGCCAAAGTAACATTCACAATATATTTGAAAAATGCAGACTGCTTAAAAAAATATTATATACTTCTTATATTATATTTCCTTTCAATTTTAATTTATTAGAAATATGCTTTCTAATTCAATCGTATTCCGATGTCTTCTCTGACATCACGATATCCAGCTACTACAAAAAAGCGATCTCAGAGGAGGAAGCGTTTACAAGGATAATTTGTGATCTTCATACATGTTTCCCATGCATGCACCGAGCACGGTACTTACAATTATATCATCAGTGCCTACGTCCGCGAGCGTTAAGACGACCATTAAAAACACATTGACTATCATCGCAGAATTATTAGCGATCGGCAAACATATAATGGCGCGGATGTCCAATGATCTAACGCTCTACTTTCACCATCGACAAGAGATTATCAATAACGCGGCCTGGCACTCGGTGGTTGCCGTTGCTGCCGATTGGAAGTAACAAATGTTGCATTATCAATAAGACCCTATTATGCTCGAGTGAATCGTAATATAGTGACACACAGCAAACGGTTGCCACTGGCTGTATAGTGTGCGCGCGAGAATAATTTTACTTACACGACGAGAGATTCACGAGCGGAATAATCGAGCCATTAATTATCATCTTTGATGGCCAGTGTCTTCAGTCTCTCTCTCTCTCTCTCCAGTATTAAGACTCTAAATTAGAATATATCACCGTATACATTTATAACTTGTTTCCTATCCAATTTCTATATTGCTATTCGATCAAATTGCAAATTGCTTTCCATGCCAATGAGGCGTGGAATCCGAGAACGACAATTGCTACATACTGAAGAACTGAAGACATTATTCTGCCTAATTCGTGCTTCGAGGACGTAATACAACGGCTAACTTTATTATTTCGCGCAATTACGAGATGCGAGACCGTAAAACACGTAAAGCAGGCCGTGCGGAGAAAAGAGGCTACAAAGATTTCCTCGCCCGTTTCGCGTGCTCCTCAATCACGCGGAATAAAATGCAATTATTAAATCGCATCGGTTGTAATTCATTATACGGCCACGGTCGCATAATTACTTCCGCCGAGTCGACGCTCTCAACGGGATTTTACGCGCCACGAAATTAATGATCCGAAATAAATTTCATAACCGCGCCGCGCGCATCCCATGGCTTAAATAAAATTAACAGGAATCTCGCGGGAGACTAGTATTAAGTACCGATGTTTGTATTCGTTTCTCGTGGTCCACGTGAAGTCCAAAGACAACCATTTACCAAAACACATCTCCGTTAAGATTTACGCGCCTGACGTAATTATATATTTGGACGTTTCGAGATTTTGAGTCGATCGTTCATTTATATCAAAAAATTAATGAACGGTGACGTTGGATTTTATTCTGTAGCGTATAAAATCTCTCGAAGAAAGTTTAAGGAGGAGACAGCAAGCTGCACGCGTTTAATCAGTTTAATTAGCGCTATAAATAAGACGATGAACGCATCTACCGGCTTTTTCGATGACACTTTATACGAGCGTTGCAACACAGCGCCTTGCTATTCCAGATTACTCAGACTCGCGATTACGCACGCATTTTCTATTTTTATAAATTACTCATCCGTTATTAAAACCCGTCATTTACGCAATGTTATATGTGCGTCGAAATGCTGCGCCGTGCAATAGATTGGAATGCGAATAATCATGCGAACGGCATATAAACGTCGGATAAATTATACGGGTGCATTATATTTACTCGCTGATCGATGAGTTTCCGCGAAAGAACTCGCGAGATCTCGCTGCATGGCGTAGCACTGGAATGACGAGGTCCTAAGTGGAGAAACTTGGAAATATTACTATGTTAGCATAAGGTGTCGTGAGAAAGAAGTTTCAAAGAGAAAAAAAGAAAGTTCAGTTAATAAATTCTGCCGGCGTTTTGCCGGTACGACGTAAATAAAATAATTTTATTGATTTCTGAAAAAAAGCAGCAGTATTGTTTATCAAGTACTAATGTTCGACTATCACGATAGTTATTGCGATCGTTAGGATGTTTTCTAAAGTTAAAATATTTTTGCACAAAAAATTTTTGTGCCATAAATTCATTATTTTCTTCAATTTTTTTCAGCATCCCTCCTAATCTCAAAAATTATATTCTCTCTTCCAGGTCCGCCTTGAGAGTATCGGTGCAGAGGATATCGTGGACGGTAATCCGAGATTGATCCTCGGTCTCATCTGGACTATAATTCTGAGGTTCCAAATTCAAGAGATCGAAATCGACGTGGACGAGGAGAACGACAGCAGCGAGAAGAAGTCTGCCAAAGATGCTCTGTTACTCTGGTGCCAGAGAAAGACAAACGGCTATCCCGGCGTTAACATCCAGGACTTTACCGGTGAGTCGAGTTCTCCGTCTTGCATACAATTACGCGGCATGAATATTTAAAGTATCCAAATGTCCGAAAAGGAGTTTGAAGAAACCCCGTGGTATTTATGAATCTAGAAAACATTTAGCATATCTTGCACACAAATCTTCCAAGCTATAAACTTTACCCCGTATTTCTTCAAACGTTTAAAAATTCATAAGATAATTGAAAATAATTATAAATAAAATTGTTATATTTTATAGATAAACTTTTTATAAAAGTTTAAATATTATGTAAATATTATATAAAGATGTATGAGAAAATTTCAAAATATTTTTTAATATTATACAAATAGGCTCCTGGAGGAACGGACTCGGTTTCAACGCTCTCATACACGCTCACAGACCGGACTTGGTCAATTGGTCGGAATTACAGCAAAATAAGAACATCGATAATCTCAATCATGCCTTCGACGTTGCTAATTCAGAACTCGGCATACCGCGGCTATTGGACGCAGAAGACGTGGATACAGCCAGGCCAGACGAGAAGTCCATTATCACTTACGTTGCGTCTTATTATCATACATTCGCCAGGATGAAGAACGAAATAAAGAGCGGCAAAAGAATAGCGAATGTAAGATTATTTGCAAATCTCATTTGATATGCATAAAATAAACTGTATTTTGAAAATCTAAAGATCTAAAATCTTGATAATCTAAGAAGTTAAAAATCTAAATATCTTTCTGATAATGTTAAGATTATAACAAAACCAAAGAATCTGAAATTTTAATAATTTTTAATATAAAAATTTGAAAAATCTAAGAATCGCTTTAAAATTTAAATTTATATATTTTTTATGAAAGTGTACGTAATGAATTTTAATATTTGAATGTATATAATATTTTGTTAGAAGATCCTATACTTCGAAAAGTTATAAATTCAAGAATCGAAAAATCAATTAACTTTAATTAAATATCTTAACTACAGATCTTGATTCTTTTTTGTACTCACAGATCGTTGGTCAGATGATGGATGCCGACAAGATGAAGATTCATTACGAGAAGTTAACAACCGATCTGTTGGAATGGATCAAGAAGAAAATCGAAGTTTTGGAGAATCGCAGCTTTCCGAATTCGCTCGAAGGTATTCAACGGGAACTTCTATCCTTCAAGCAATACCGAACAGTGGAGAAACCACCGAAATACAAGGAACGATCCGAGATAGAGGCGTTATACTTTCACATAAACACCCAGTTAAAGTCTCTGAATCAGCCAGCGTTCACCCCGCAGGAGGGTCAGCTGATCCACGACATCGAAAGAAATTGGGTAGAGTTGGAGAGAGCGGAGCATCGCCGTGAGGTCGCCCTGAGGACCGAACTGTTGCGACAAGAGAGGCTCGAACAACTGAATTACAAGTTCGAGAGGAAGAGCGTGCTCAGAGAAGGTTACTTGAAGGAGATGATTCAAGTCCTGACGGATCCCCGCTACGGCAGCAACCTGGCGCAAGTGGATGCCACGGTGAAGAAGCACGAGGCCATCAGCGCCGATATTTTGGCACGCGAGGAACGCTTCCACGACTTAACGAACATGTCGGAAGAACTGGTGCGGGAGAACTATCATGGTTTAGAGAGAGTGCGTAGCAGAGAGCAGGAGGTGTTGCAGAGATGGAAAGAATTGCTGGCTCTACTGGACCATCATAAATCCAATCTGGTCGCGCTCAGCTCGCTAATGACCTTGATGAGAGAGATCGACACAACGCTGGCTTCCATTCAGGAGCTCCAGCTGAACTTCCAGAGCACTGACGTGGGCCCGCACTTACTCGGAGTCGAGGACCTATTGCAGAAACACAGCTTGCAGGAACTGCAGGTGACGGCTCTAGGCGAGAGCCAGAGACGGCTCGGCAGACAGGCCGCTCAACACTTGACACAGCCGCAGAACAAGGAGGCACCGTTGTTGCAGCAGAAGCTGGAACTACTGAATCGCGCCTACGACGAGCTTGTGGAGTACAGCAAGGAGCGTAAAGCTCGGCTGGAGGACGCCAGGAATTTCTTCCATTTCCTTCAAGATCACGAGGACGAGGAGTCGTGGCTGGTGGAGAAACAGCGAATATGCAAGGCTGGCATTTCCGCGAAGGATTTGCGGGCCGTGATATCGCTGCAGCAGAAACACAAGGCCTTGCAGGACGAGATGAAGGTGCGCAGGCCGAAATCCGAGCAACTTTACGACGCCGGCAGAAAACTGATAGCCGACAATCATCCGTCGGCGTTGGAGATACAGAATCGAATAGACTCGTTGCAGGAACATTGGAGGGTTTTGGAGGAATTGGCAGGATTACGAAAGAAGCAGCTGGACGACGCTGCCGAAGCGTTCCAATTTTACGCCGATGCGAACGAAGCGGATTCGTGGATGAACGAGAAAATGGCTTTAGTAGCCTCGGAGGACTACGGGGTGGACGAACCGAGCGCCCAAGCCTTGTTGCAGAGACACAAAGATTTGGAGGGCGAACTGAACGCCTACAAAGGCGACGTACAGTCTCTGAACGCACAAGCTGAAAAACTCATCACATCCGGCATCTCCACTCTGGAGTTATCCGCCGATCCGGAACCGGTCGCCGAGCTTGAACAGGAAGAATGGAGCAAGGAGATCAGATTGGTGCCGCAGGATGAATGGGTGGACGAGGTGATCGAACGACTCGAGCCGAAAACCATTCAGGAGGATAGATTGGTGCCGCAAGTGAAGAGTCTATATCCATTTAGCGGTCAGGGCATGCATATGGTGAAGGGCGAAATCATGTTCCTGTTGAACAAGACGAACCCCGACTGGTGGAGCGTTAGGAAAGCTGACGGTACGGACGGATTCGTGCCGGCTAATTACGTGCGCGAGATCGAGCCGAAGGTCGTGCAAGTGCAAGTACGCAGACCTGAGAAGATCAAAGTGACGCAGCGCGTGAAGAAGACGAAGATGGTGAAGCAGGTGGTGCCGGTCCGCCGATTAAAATCCATCAAGTCCACCGTGAAGCCGATCAAGCGAAAGGCGGTGAGGGACGGTGATAGCGTGGAGAAGCGGCAGAAGAAGATCAACGAAACTTACAGCGAATTGCAGGAACTCGCGGTGAAACGTCACGCGTTGCTGGAAGACGCCATTAGGCTGTACGGCTTTTACCGGGAGTGCGACGACTTCGAAAAGTGGATCAAAGACAAGGAGAAGATGTTAAGAGTCGACGATCCTCGCGACAACGTCGAGACGGCAAGGAGAAAGTACGAGAAATTCCTAACGGATCTGTCGGCCTCCGGGAAACGGGTGGAGGCAATAGACGCGGCGGTAGACGAATTCGTCCGCCAAGGCCACAGTCAGCTAGACAAAGTCAAGGCCAGGCAGAGGCATATTCATCAACTGTGGGATCATCTAAATTGGTTGAAAACACAGAAAGAAAAGAGCTTGGAGGGCGCGTCCAGCGTTGAATTGTTCAACAGAACCTGCGACGAAGCCCACGATTGGATGCTGGAGAAAATCACACAGCTAGACACAGCCGAATTGGGGCCTGACTTAAAGACTGTGCAGGCTCTGCAGAGGAGACATCAGCATTTGGAACGAGAATTGGCGCCAGTTGAAGAAAAGGTTAAACAATTTCAGTATTTTAATTAATTTCAAATAAAAACGTCAAGTAATAAATAACAGCAAATAATGACTCTTAATTTTCTCATACAATTTTATTTTTACAGGTACGGAAAGTGAATTTATTAGGCAACAGCGTTAAGAATTCGTACCCACACGAATGTAACAACGTCAATGTGAGACAAAACGAGATCAAGGATCTGTGGAATAAAGTTCAGACGAAGGCCAAGGAGCGACGATCTCGTTTAGAAGACGCCGTTGGCCAACAGATATTCATAAACAGTTCGAAGAATTTGATCAATTGGGCCACAGACGTACAAGAAACAATGAAAGCCGAAGAACCAGTGAGAGACGTTGCTACTGCCGAGCAACTCAAAAAACAGCACACGGAACTTGGAGAAGAAATACGAACCAAAGAAGACGAGTGTGTAACTGCTAACACTATGCAATCAATTTTATTTTATTTTAAAAATTTCTTAAAATTTAAAAAGTATAATTTATTAAATCAATAGTGATTTTATTAAAATAATTTTTATTGTGATATTGATATTAAATTATTAAAGAATATTGTTAGTGAATTTTTTAAATTTATTGTAAATTGTTTTCAAATTTTTAATATTTTTTTTGTATTGTTTGTAGATTCCGCGAGGTTGAAGACCTCGGTCGAGAACTATTACGCCGAAATCCGACATTGACGGATGTACGCGAACGTTTGGACAAGTTAAATGGATTATATCCAGCGGTAACGGCCAACTGGATGGCAAAAGAGGAATGGTTACGACAATGTCTAGAGTTGCAACAGTTTAATCGAGAAGCCGATCAGATCGAAGCTACTACCAGTTCTCACGAAGCTTTCCTTGAGTTCACTGACTTAGGGGAATCTTTGGACGACGTCGAGGCTCTACTGAAACAACACGAAAAATTCGAGAACACCCTTCACGCGCAAGATGACAGATTGAAGGCGTTTAGTGATACTGCGGACAAGTTAATCGCTCAAAATCACTATGACAAAGATTAGTAAGTATCGGAACAACGATTTGTCAAATTGATTGTTACAAGTAAAGAAATAATATTAAATCTTATAAAATTAAAGTAAACCGTAATTGTTGCCAAAAATCTATTTCAATCTTTTTTTAAATAAAATGTTAAGGAAATTTTATTACATTAGCTACATAAATTTCATTTATATCTAGCATCAACGAAAGAAGAAACCAAGTACTAGCCCGTCGCATGGCGGTGAAGGACGCCGCTCAACGCCGAAGAGCAGCTTTGAAAGCATCCGAGCATTATCAACAGTTCTCAGCCGAAGTGGATGACTTGCGCGATTGGTTGGGCGACAAGATGAAGACCGCGGCCGACGAAAGTTATCGCGATTTGAACAATCTCGAGCGCAAATTACAAAAGCACGAAGCCTTCGAGCGAGAACTACGCGCCAATGAGGGACAATTGAGAGCGGTCAACAAGGCGGGCAAAGCGCTCATATCAGAAGAAAATTACCGATCAGACGACGTGGGAAAGACCTTGAAGGATCTAAACGATCAGTGGGACCGACTGGTAGCGTTGTCATTGGAAAAAGGTCGTAGACTGCGACAAGCGGCTTCACAACACGGATACAATCGCACTATGGAAGACGCCAGATTGAAACTAGAGGAGATAGAGACCTGTTTGCAGAGCAAGCAAGTAGGCACGGATCTCCGCAGTTGCAAGGAGTTGCTGAAGAAACATCATATCCTTGAGAGTGACATGTGTCAATGGGAGCAGAAGGTGGATGATCTCATGGGCATGGGTCAGGAAATGGCGCACGAGGGTCATTTCGATGCGGCGAACATTTTGAAGACCAGTCAAGCGACCCAGAGGAAGTACGTTCGAATTTTTTCTGCAATTAAGTCATACTCCTTCACTTAAGTCACATTCCTTCTTTTAAACCAATTGTTCAATGAACAAACTGATTCCGAGATAATCGTGCATATACAATTGATACATGAAATTCTTTGTATTTGATAGATTCCGCAGCCTAAAGGAACCGGCTAAGCGACGTCGAGATGCATTGGAGGAGAGCCTGCGCTTCCACAAATTCGGCTTCGAGTTGGACGCGGAGTTGCAGTGGATCAAGGATCACTTGCCTCAAGCGTCCTCAACAACGCTCGGACAGAACCTGCATCAGGCCCAGACTTTGCACAAGAAACACAAAAAGCTAGAGGCGGAGATCGCCGGTCATCAGCCTATGATAGACAAGACTCTGGCTTCCGGACAGACGCTCATCGGTCAGGCTCATCCAGAGAAGAAAAAGGTAAAAAATTTCTTTGCTAAATAACGATAAAATCTTTTTTTTTGTTCGTGGATTCGCACAATGATCGGATGATACGAGACTAGAGTAAGAAATTGTGATTTTTGCACAGCTGGAGCGTCTCGAAGGGTACCGCGTCTACGGAGGTAAGGTAGACACACACAAACGCATGGGAAATGTTGTCACAAATGTTTATCGCTTTTCTGTGTCAATGATAATTATTTAGCAGTCCAATTAGACATCACGTAATTAACAAATTATTGTTTTTATAGGATACAGTCACCATACTTTATTTTATAGGTTACAGTTTTTATAGGTTACAGTCACCATACTTCTGTAGCATAGTTTCTAAAATTAATTCTTTTTAATTATATTACAATTGACTCTTTATACATGAAAATTGTAGAGTTTTTAATGTGCAATTAAAAAATTATAATATCCAATATATTAAAATATAAAAAATTATAAAACTCCATGCATAAAGAAATATAGCAGAAATTTTTTTCAGATGTGTGATTTAATATCATGTATTGAGAGTCACTTATAACGATATTTATTTTTTATACAGAAATACGAATTAAAATATTTCAATTATATATTCAATTTTATATTTGTTCATTGTTATTTTATTTGTTTTACAGCATATTTTAAATTAAGGACGTAAAAACTGTCATTAAAGGGATATATAATTGAATTTAGTAATTTTATTTGCAAGCTTTCTGATTTTATTTTATTGCTTAATAAATAAGTCTCAGGTAAATCGTGAAGTAGAAGGTATGTGTTGTTGCATGCAAACGCAAACTGATACTTTTGCCACGGCGACGGAACTTAAAGGCAGTGTGTCAGCATCATTGATATCAGCGATTAATTACTTGCGAAATCATTAATTCATATTTGTTTCGCGCGAGTAACATGTTGAAAATATGTTATTAATCGAACTATTGAATAGCAATAAATAATTTGGTGCGTTAATGATTTTACTAGATTCAAGAACTGTGCGATGTTCTGGATGATGCGTGGCGAGACTTGCAAGACAAAGCGGGAGAGCGCAGTAAAGCATTGGACTTGTCCCTAAAAGCACAAGAATTCTTTTTCGAAGCCGGCGAGGTCGAAAGCTGGCTCAACGAGAAGAACGACGTGCTGAGCTCTACCGATTACGGCAGGGATCGCGATGCCGCCACGAAATTATTGACAAAACACAAGGTATGCGTTTTGCAAAGCGAAATAAAAAAAATGCTACATCAGTCAAACAATTAATAATAATTGCATTATTCGATTCAACGTAATAGGAATTATCGTAATTAACTTTGCTACAATTCGCGTTCGGCTTGGTAATTTACAGGCTGTTGAGCTCGAATTAGACACATACAATGGCATCGTGACAGAAATGGGCCACACTGCTTCTACAATGGTCAACGCGAAGCATCCCGATAGCAAGGCGATAGCCAACAAGCAGCAAGCGATCGTTCAACAAATGCGCGCCTTGCAGCGACTGGCTATCGTAAGGCAGCAACGTTTAATGGAGAGCATGTATCGTCATGAGTACTTCCTGGAGAGCAGAGAATTGGAGCAATGGATCAAAGAGCAAGAACAAGCAGCTGCATCGGAGGACTATGGTCAGGACTATGAGCATCTGCTGCTATTGCAAGCGAAATTCAATGACTTCAAGCATCGAATAGAGGCTGGTTCCGAGAGATTCAATCAGTGCGAAGAACTAGCTAGGAAACTGATCGCAAACGAGAGTCCTTATATCCAGGACATCGAAAAACGTCAAGAACAATTAGGGTAAATCTTTAACATATCCAATCTTTTATCATTATTTTTATTTCTGCAATTTCATTACTTTCTTATCGCTGTAGAATATTAATCGCTCATCACTTGCACGTAATAAAATCAATGTGTTGTGTAATTGGTATATAATTTAATCTCTCTTTTTATATAATTGATACGAACTAATATCACGTATCATATAATGTTTCTTGCAATCTACAAATTTACTTGTCTATTTTTTTCTCGGTGTTGGGTCGGTGTTGGTCACTAACTTCTTTTGCGTATATGCACTCACTATAGATCCGACGAAGACGATCCGGTGCTTCAAGTACAAATTGAACAAACGAAGAGGAAGTGAGTACACGTTTAGTTACTCGAATTAACTCATGTGTATATGTATATGTGCGATAAGTTGTCTTATATGTATACAATTCAAAACTTCTATCTATCTTCTATGCTTCTAATTTTTCGTAACTTCGCAATCTTACATCTGAAATCTTCATAGTCTTTTTTAGACCTACTGCTTTTAAAAATTCTTAATTTCCTAATTCTAAGATCTTGTAATGTAAAAATTATTATGTATTAATTAATTAATGAAACTCGCAAATTTGACACACTTGTAAATACTAAAATTATTTACTATATTACAGATTATAAAATTATTTGTCTAAATATTTAAAAAAAAAAATTTACATAATTTCCAAAAAAGATAAGAAAAAGAATAACTTTGAATTACAATTTTTTATCGCAGAGAATCGTGGCAACACCTGTTGGGTCTCATTCGAAATCGCGAGCAACGATTACAAGCGGCAGGCGAAATTCATCGATTCCATCGCGACGTGGCGGAAGCGCTATCACGGATACAAGAGAAAGAGGCCGCTTTGCCGGAGGATCTTGGCCGCGACTTAAATTCCGTTTTGGCTTTGATTAGACGTCATGAAGGATTCGAGAACGACTTGGTCGCTTTGGAGGCTCAGCTGCAGGTGTTAGTCGAAGACGCGTCCAGATTACAAGTTCATTATCCGGGCAACAACGCGGTGCACATCGATCAGCAGCAACAAATCGTCGTTGCTCATTGGGAGGAATTGAAAGAAAGATCCGCTCATCGAAGGGATCAGTTGCAGGCTAGCTGCGACTTGCAACGATTCCTTACTCAGGTATCAGATTTACTCAGGTATATTTCTTACGTTTATATGTCGATTTACATTACTTTAACGATGAAAACATATTTAGGTAAGAGATCTGATGAATTGGGCAGCTGGACTCCGCGCTACAATGTCGACGGAAGAAAAGGTCCGAGACGCGGCCAGCGCGCAGATCTTGAAGGCGGAGCACGAGGCTCTGAAAGGAGAAATCGAAGCGCGAGAGGACAGCTTCAGCTCGGTACTCGACTTAGGCGAGGCTATGGTGCAAACCGGTCACTACGCCGCTGTGGTAAGTCTACCTACCACAGATAATAAAGTTTCACATGAGCATCTATTAATGGCATTGATATACTTCTCAGGAGGTCGAGGAAAAATGTAATCAGCTGCTGGATGAGCGGCAGAGGCTGCACACTGCCTGGCAGCAAAAGAAAGTGCACTTGGATCAATTGATCGACTTGCATTTCTTCCTCCGAGACGCCAAACAGCTCGACACCTTGTCTAGCACCCAAGAGGCCGCGCTGAGCGGCGACAACTTCGGAATATCGGTCGAAGAAGTGGACGCGCAAATGAAAAAGCACAACGAATTTGAGAAGCTGTTGGTCACCCACGAGGAGAAGCTGACGGCGCTGCAAGAGCACGGGAGTAAACTTCTTGCCCAGAGTCATTTCGACTCACCGACGATCGCTCGGCGATTGAACGAGGTCGTTCAAAGACGCGCAAGAATCCGTGACCTGTGCGATGCGCGAAGGAGAAGATTGGAAGCCAGTTTGCTGCACGCACAGTTTGTCAGAGACGTGGGCGAAGCCGAGTCTTGGATAGGCGAAAAGCAAAAGAAGTTGGAAGCGGAAACGTCGAAGGGCGAGGTGTCCAGCTTGGAGGACAAGATCAAGAAGCTGCAGAAGCACCAGGCGTTCCAAGCGGAGCTGGCAGCGAATCAGAGCAGAATCGAAGAAATTAGAGGTAATTGATTGATAAAGTATTGATAAAGTATTGATTGAATAAGTTGCACCTATCGCTTAATCCATAGAAATATTTTGCAGTTATATTATTCGAAAATTAACAAATTTTTTTACAAAATAGCAAAAGGAGAGACGTTGTTAGCGCGAAAACATCCGGCGAGCGCGGAAATTCGTCAGCAATTAGATCATCTGCACGCGTCCTGGCGGAAATTGCTGTTGGAATCTGGAAATCGAGGCAGAGGTTTGGAAGAGGCTCAAGATATTTTGGAATTCAACAATCAGGTGGAGAAGATCGAGGCATGGATCAGAGACAAGGAAATGATGGTCCAAGCTGGTGATATCGGGAAGGACTATGAGCACTGTTTAAGCCTCCAGAGGAAACTCGACGATGTAGACAGCGATATGCGAGTGGATGATTCCAGAATAAAATCGATCAATGCTTTGGCGGATAAGCTTATAAAACAGGTAAAATTTTCAGCACGAAAAAAATAAAATATATATAATACTAAAGTAAATTATTGCAATATATATTTTAATAATTTACTTTAATGTTATACTTATTTTATTTTTATTATTAAAAAATATTCATGTTATTTTGCTATATTTTGGATAACAGGGTCGTGACAACGAATCAAGAGCAATTCAACAACGGCGTGATAACTTTAATAATAAGTGGAAAGGTTTGCAAGGTGCGCTAAGCACGTATCGCGAAACATTGGCGGGTGCACTAGAGATTCATCTATTTAACCGGGATATTGACGATACAAACCAAAGAGTTATTGAGAAATCAGTGGCCATGAACACGAGTGATACAGGAAAAGATTTACCCGCTGTCGAACAGTTACAAAGAAAACAAGAGGCTATGGAGCGAGACATGACAGCAATAGAAGGCAAACTAAAGGTAAATATCGTATTTTTTGTAAATTTTTTAAATTCAGAATTAATCGTAAATTTATTCAATAATTAAGGCATACAGTAATAATACAGTAATAAAAAGTATAATCTATCTTTATAATTATTATTTATTTATTTAATATTTCTATTAATATTTCTAATATAGAGCGAGTTATACGTCGCATATATTTCAATAACTGCGAACATTTGCACTTCAAATTTTATTTTAAATATGATTTAAAGTGCGAGAAATTTTATATTTTAATTTTTTATTTTTGTGTATCATTTTAGGACCATAAAACAGAGGCGCGAAATTTGTCGCACAAGTACCCAGACAAGGCGTCCGAAATAAACGGGATACTGTCCGAGCTTCAATCTAACTGGGATGATTTACAACGTGTGACACGGCATCGACGTGAAGCTTTGAATCAAGCCTACACATTACACAAGTTTCAAGCTGATCTACACGAATTGGACATTTGGGTGGCAGATACTATCAAACGCATGGACGAATCCGAATCACCGACCACCATATCCGAGGCCCAGGCTGTACTAGAACTGCATCAAGAAAGAAAGGCAGAGATCGACGGTAGACAAGACACATTTAAAGGCTTGACCGATCACGGCCATAAGCTCATGTCGATCAACGAGGACGTCAAGGATAATCTTGATCATCTGAAAGAACTCAGGCAAACCTTGGCAAACGCCTGGGACAATCGTAGACAGAAATTAACGCAAGCGCATCAACTGCAATTGTTCAAGGAGCAAGCCGATCAGGCCGACAGCTGGCTGGCGACGAAAGAGGCGTTCCTCAACAACGACGATCTCGGAGAATCGCTGTCGGGCGTCGAGACGCTGTTGCGTAAGCACGAGGAATTCGAGAAGATGTTGATGTCTCAATTGGGACGTATCGAGGAGCTCGAGAAGTTCGCGAATGAGATCTTATCGCGCGAACACGCGGACGCGGGTACGATAAAGCAGCGACTCGCTTCGGTTTGCACCAGAAGGGACAAACTGAAAAACAGCGCAACAGCCAGAAGGAAGAAACTCTTGGAGAGCCATCACTTGCATCAGTTCCTCAGGAATATATACGAGGTGGAAGGCTGGCTGAATCAGAAGCGACAGGTGGCGAGCGACGAGAATTACAGAGATTCCTCGAATTTGCAGAGCAAGATACAGAAACACGCTGCGTTCGAGAGCGAGTTGATGGCAAATAAAGGGAGAGTTGCGGCGGTAGTCAATGAGGGCGAAGCCCTTATCGAGGAGAACCACTACGCCTCGAAGGATATACAGGAACGTCTGGACGAATTGGAGGCGGAATGGCGTGTCTTGCAAGAGACCAGCGAGCTGAAGAAGAACCGGCTGAATGACGCGTATCAAGCCCTGCTGTTCGGCCGCAGTTTGGACGAATTCGAGACGTGGATGGACGAGGTCGAAACCCAGTTGCAATCGGAGGATCACGGCAAGGATCTGTCGAGCGTGGCGAATTTGCTGAAAAGGCACACCAATTTGGAGAACGACGTGCTCGGTCACAACGAGGCGTGCGAATCTATCAAGGACACCGCCGCCAGCTTTCAGAAATCAAATCATTTCTTGAGCGACGAGATTCAGAAGAGGGCGTTGGTCACGATCAACAGATATCACAGCCTTCAGGAGCCAATGCAGATACGCAGGGACAACTTGGAAGACGCGAAGTTGCTGCATCAGTTCGCGAGAGATGTCGAAGACGAATTGCACTGGCTGTCGGAGAAGGAACCGTTAGCCGCGAGCAACGATCTCGGTAGCTCCCTGACTACCGTGCAACGATTGCAAAAGAAACACCACGCTTTGGAGGCGGAACTATTATCCAGAGAGCCTGTAGTAGCCTCGTTGGTAAGCAGAGCGACTGTGATGATTAGAAGTGGACACTTCGCGGCGGATAAGATTGAAAAGTTGACCAAAAAGTTGCAAGAGGAGTTATCGCACCTTAGAGACTTGGCAAGTGTCAGGAAGTTGAGACTGCTTGACGCTGTAGAATCACAAATGGTAAGAAATCAAATATTACTTTTATTGATATGAAATTAATTATTTTTATTATTCTGCTAATTTAAATTGCAATAATTGTTACGTAAAAAGAAATGTAAATAATTTCAATGATTTTAATAGTTTCGATTATTTTCAAACACGTAATAAAAAATTAAATTTGCACTTTACAGTTTTATGCCGAAGCCGCGGAAGCCGAGCAGTGGATTAGAGAGAAACACCCACAACTCACTTCATCAGATCACGGCAAGGACGAAGATTCTGTGCAGTCTCTGTTGAAGAAACTAGAAGGCATCGAACGTGACTTATCCGGTTTCGAAAACACCGTTGAGAATCTGAAGAAGCTTTCGCGTGGCCTAGTCGAGCGACATCACTTTGACAGCAAGAATATCGCGCAAAAACAAGCGGATATCGAGTTTAAATTCAAAGAACTGCAAAGATTGAAAGAATATCGGCTGCAGAGATTATCGGAGAGCGAGAAGTTTTATAAATTCATCAGACAAGCGGATGAGGTGATCGAATGGATCGGGGACCAAACAACGGTAAGAATCAATAATTACATAACTGTATATTACATTTTATCTTCTTTCGTCCAGAATGAACTTTTCAATTTTGATTGTATGTATGTATATACATCATTTGTAAAAAAATCGAGAAAAGAGTTAAAGTAGAGTAAATATTTAAATATTTAATATTATTTACTATATTTCATTACTTAATATTATTTAAACATTTATTGGTGAAATGCTATTCTAGTGTTAAAATAAAATACATAATTTTATATAACTTTTAACTTTTAACATCTATATTTATAACGTATTATAAAATAAATATTGATATACCTAATTATCAAATATTATAATTGAAGATCGCCGCATCGGAGGACTACGGTTGTGACGTGGAACACGTGGAACTGCTGATCCAGATATTCGACAATTTCTTAGCTGGCTTAACAACCAGCGAAGGACGTGTATCGGCTGTACTTGACGAAGGGCACAGGCTGATCGAACAGAACAATCCTGAAAAGAACAAGATAATTCAGAAAATTGACGAAACAAAACAACAGTGGGAGGACTTGAAGGAATTGGCGCACGCTCGACAGGAAGCGTTGGCGGGCGCCAAGCAGGTTCACATGTTTGACAGGACAGCTGACGAGACTATCTCCTGGATTCAGGAGAAGGAAGCTGCTCTCAGCTCGGACGGCTACGGCCAGGATTTGGAGACGAGTCAGGCACTGGTGAGGAAGCATCAGGGATTCGAGACTGATCTGGCGGCTGTGAAGGAACAAGTGGAGAGTCTAATGGAGGAGGCGTCGAGGCTAATCGAGCTATTCCCGGACGCGCGTATACACATCAATGTGAAGCACCAGGAGGCGGAAGCGACCTGGGCCGAGCTGCTGGAGCAAACGGCGCAGAGGCGAAGCAAACTGGCGCAGGCGGAACAGCTGCAGGCCTATCTAGGCGAGTACAGAGAGCTGATATCTTGGATAAACGAGATGGTGGCCAAGGTAACGGCGCCGGAATTAGCACGGGACGTTCCTGGTGCCGAGGCGCTGCTTTCCAGGCACAACGAGTACAAATCGGAGATCGACACGCGCGAGGAGGCCTTCGAGAAGTTCTACCGAACCGGACAGGAGCTGATCCAGCAGGGGCATTTCTTGGCGAAGGAGATCGAGGACAAGATATCGGTGTTGCAGCAACGCCAGCAGATCCTGAAGGACACGTGGCAGCAGAGGAAGCGCATTTACGAACAGAATTTGGACACGCAGCTGTTCAAGAGAGACGCCGAGACCCTGGAGAATTGGATAGTCAACAGGGAGCCGATGCTGCAGGACGAAAAATTGGGAGAGAGTATTTCGCAAGTGGAGGAGTTGATAAGGAAGCACGAGGACTTTGAGAAGACCATACAGGCGCAGGAGGACAAATTCAGCGCGCTTAAACGAGTAACGATGGTGAGTTTATTGTTCAGTACGATGAAGATAAACAATTGTTAATTAATATTGTTGAGAACTTGCAATATAATGTTTAGTATTAATGTTAAATATTCGCACAGCTGGAGGAAGCCTTTCAAAAGCAGCAGGAGGCGGAATTGGCCGCCCGCCAAGCGGAGAAAGAGCGTGTGGAGCGCGCGAGGATCGAGGAACGGAAACGTAAAGAGGTGCAAAGGATAACCGAGGAGCGGAAACGCGAGGAGGAACGTAGGCGATTATTAGACAGTTCTCATCGCGCGCAACATGATGAAATTAACGGCTCGGCCGATGACCATGAGTCTGCAAATATGTGAGTAAAGATTAATATTCAATCCAAGCTATAAAAAAAAATATTCTAAATAATAATCTGATGTTATCACACAAATATCATTTGCTTGTTTCAGGTTATCGCCACTGAAAGGTGCTACCGCTTCCGAAACGACAGAACCTGCGGCACCTCAGAAGCCATACGGTCTATCGCACATGTTTAGCGAAAAATTAAGACGAGGTACGTAAAATTTATGTAAAGAATTCAATTGATAATAATTTTCTGTGTTGCTACCGTCAATAAGATTTTATGATTGATTGTACGCGAATGTCTTCAGCAACTTCGGATATCAAGAGGGCCGAAAGTATGAAAGTGGATACGAAGAAACCAAAACGAACGCCGAGCTTCACGACCAGGCGAAGAACGCAAAGCTTCCGGAAGCTGCAGCGAATGGAGAACATGGACGCCCTGCGACCAGTCGAGATTCAAGGTCTTCTCGAACGAAAGCACGAGCTTCAAAGCGCCGGCAAAAAGGCAGCCGTTCGATCGTGGAAGCAGTATTACACCGGTACTTAAACATTCACGAAATCAAATAGACGTAAAAGTGTTTCCTCATTCAAAAACTTATTTTTATTTCGCGCCGTTTCAGTATTGTGCGGACAGCTGCTGTGCTTCTTCAAGGATACTGACGATTTCTCGTTAAGTAAAGCGGCCACTGCCCCGATAACAATTTTCAATGCTAT
Source organism: Wasmannia auropunctata (assembly GCF_000956235.1). NCBI lineage: Eukaryota > Metazoa > Arthropoda > Insecta > Hymenoptera > Formicidae > Wasmannia > Wasmannia auropunctata. Next base: position 74,685 of record NW_012028691.1, on the reverse strand, counting down.
ATGCGAGAAAGCGGACGATTATACGAAGAAGAAAAACGTATTTCGACTGAAGTGCACGGACGGTTCGGAATTCTTGTTTTTAGCACCAAGTCAGGAGGAGATGGAAGACTGGGTTAATAAAATATCATTTCACGCGAAATTGCCGCCAAGTCTGCAGCTCTTAAGCTACGACGAGTCTCAGAAGGTTTGCAATAAAAAATATTTTTTTATTATTTCTATAAACTCTCTTTCGTTGGAGAAATATTATTATTTATATTTATTATTATTCAATTCTTTAAATCTTATAATCCTTTACATACTTTATTTCAAAATTTGTTCTACAAAATTTAAACTGAAATTTAAAATGAATCTATTTCTCAAATTTAGATGCAGCAAGAAGGCTTGCAGAGGCTGCAGGGTACGAAGCTCGAACACATGGATGACAACGCGTCGACCGGAAGCAGCCGCACTTCCACCCCAGAGATGGAGCGCAAAAACTCTGTGATTAGGCGCGATCCGAATCCGGTCTCGCCGAATCAACACAATCAATCACCCAGCTCGGTGCAAATAGAGTTCCTGCAGATGCACCGGCACAATCAGCAACGGCGCAACGACGCGCAGAACGCCGAGGCGTTCCTGGCGTCCCAGAGATCCGAGCCGCAGACTCAGACGGAATTTCTGCAGATGCACAGGCAACAGCAGCTGCTCGCGCAGCAGCAGCAGCAGCATCAACTGATACAGCAAGAGCAGCTGGCGGCCCAGCGGGATCAGTATCAACAGAATTCCGCGATGCTGGGAACCGACAAACCGCCCATACCGCCGCGAGGCGCTCCTCCACCTGTCCCTATGCGAACACCCAGTTCGGAAAATATGGTGCAATACAGGCGCAACGGTACGTATTTTTAAACAAAATTTATTTTGCGTTATTGACTTGTCTTATTTAATAATTTTTCCGAGCATTCACATATTATAATCTATAAGCTTGTATCTTCATGTAAAGAAGTGTTTGAAATGCTATTAAATGTATGTTCCAGATGTGGAACACCACTTGCCACAAGGAAGGCCCAATGTCTATCAGCAACGAAGCGCAACATTAAATCATAACGGTTCCGGCCAGTATTCATCGAACGAGGCACCAACATGGCACCGGCAGAGCAGTGTGGATCTTCCTCCGCAACATCAAGGTACATCATTGTATATCGTAATATAAGTTAAAAGATTCGAAAGGTTTAGGAAGACTCTACTCGATGATCGTGGACCATTCGTGAACATTCATCATCGTTTTATAGAATTAGCCCCTCCATTGCCATCGAGTGCCCCTCCGCCGGCTAGAACGGTTCAATGGAATATTCCTCATGATTCTGGTCAGTCATTACAAAACATTCACATTCGATAAAAGGAAGATGGATGTGAAGATCGCATGCAATCATTTTGCGTTTATTACTTTCGTTTTCATCACTTACACGTATCTACACCCGCATTTCATCGAAAATTTTTTGCATTGGCAAAAAATTGCTTGGCAAGGGATGTAAAATGCTATAGAAACGTGAAACAATTATAACACATTTATATGTGTAATTAAACCTTTAACCGAAACACATAGACATATCGCAAAAGATTAATACTAACGGATTTCCACTATTTGTTCATGAACACTTCAAAAATATTGAATGTTGCATTTTGATATGTCTGCACATTGATTTTCTAACTTTACAATTTTTTTTTTAATAACAATTGTAAATAACTGTTTATCGTACGATAACAATTATTTTAGTTATAGCTGAATTTTATAATTAAATGTTGCAATCAAGTTGTGATCTTAATTTAATAGAATGAAAATTTCTTAATTATATTTTTCGTCTGTTACAGCATACGGAAATGTACCAAACATCAGACAGGTGAGCATCTATTTTTCAAATTTATATCAAATAAATTAAATTCTTTAAAAATTAAAGGGAAAAACTTATATTTTTTAATGAATAAACTGTAACCACTGTTACATCCTCCAATTTTTTGCAAGATGTACATTTCTTGGTGTATTATATTTAAATTAAGACGGCTACGATGATCGTAACGATTTCTCAGCGTCATTGCAAATCTATAACTCTCTGTCTTTCATCTATAAGTCCGAATAATAAATTCATATTTTTTTTACAGGGTGTACAGCAACAGAACAGTACTTTCACCGGTAGACCGACATCGTTGCCGCCTTATGTCGCTCCACCAGCAGCCCCACAAACGACTCCTCCGAACATCGCAGTGGACAATAGAAGAGCGTCGGAGAGTGGATCTGAAAGCGAGCAAAGCTCGGGCGGCAATCGGAAGGATCGCGATTACAGACGAAGCTCCGTATTGAGCAATCTATTCGGAAGACGTAAAAAACCCTCTCAGTCGTAACGCAACCTCCAAGAGCTTTCATGAAGCATTTATATCTGTCGTATTTACGATCGTTTCATACAAGCTGTGCATCTAAATGTGGTGCAAAAAAAAACAATCTTCCTCTAAAGCGAACGACAAAGTTCCTTGACTACGACGGTCAGAAATTTAAATACCGTGGCACTTTTGCTAAACAGTACATAGTAATTTATTTTTCTTCTTTTCAGGGGGGGATTTTATAATAATTTTTTTTCATTATAATTTGTGCAATGATTTTAATATGTTGTACTTCGATATCGTAAGTGAATATATAGAAAATTTATGTATATTCACGATCGAGATCGCTCATTGATTAATCAAAATATATTCCTGTTTACAAATAAGGAAAAAATCAAAGGTCATATCAAAGAGTCAAAAATATAAAAATTAATATTTCTATTTTCATTAATAAAGTTTCCATCGTTTAGGAATTCATATTCTTGGAAAATAAGAGGTCCTTAGATATCATTGAGAATTATTTGATCCTTTATAGATCTTTGTATTATCGTATACGCAAAAATATCATTTGCGAGAGCGTCGCTAAAAATTAAATTATCAACTGTCATAATCTCATACTGTCATATTTCATATTTTTTAACAGAATTATTATTGACGTTACATTAAAAAAAAAGATAAGACGTTTAAAAATTCCTTTACATTAGAATTAATATACAAAAAAGGAGCAATATGCGCTACTTATTTTTGTACATTTGTTAATAATCTGTGAAAAAGACATCTTTCAAGAGATTATGACAGTTGAATGATGAAAATTTTCAGTTATTGTATTAAAAAGGACAGACATACGCATAGTTCAGCGTATCATTGATATATTTTATACTCAACGTTATAGTTTCTGATTTAATAATGAACTTTGTCATAATTGTACATTATGTAGTAACTGAATAATAAATTTGATATGCTGAAGACTTATTGACCGTATCGCAACGAATAACAATGACGTTTTGTAATATAAAAGAATTACAATTCCGCAAAAGAAAAAGAAAATGATCACATTACCGGGTTTATTTGAGATGTACCTGACTTTAAGAACGGAGTGTAGGATGACTTCTGTTTTTCGGAGATTATATATATATATATATTTTTTTTTTTTTTTAAAGTTAAAAGGTATCAACAGAGACATTAAAATGCCCAGGAGGGTATAATTTAAGTTGTAGATGTCATAATATATGTTGCAAATATTATATATTTGAAGACCCACATGTGGGACCAATGATCTTAATGTACTAGATACCAGAGATAGACATATTTTTTTGATGAAGAAGACGAAATATTATATATTCGCGAGCGTTACACCGTTTATTACGATATAATGATGTTAAGTATGAAATGTAAAGTGTATTTAAAACAATATAAAATTGTGTACTATGGAGGCGTATTATCGCCGGCCCGCATGTAGTTATAGAGAGAGAAAGAGAACGAGGTCAAAATATATTATAAAAAAAAACAAATTTCACATTTATTTAAAATCTCTAATGCCTTTTTTTACATTTTTAACATCTTTTTCAAGCTTAAATCATTCCAATTTTTAGTTATTTTTGTAAAATGCATTGTTACGCAATTATATACATATGTATATCATTATATTCTGTGGAAAAGCATGGAAAAGAATCAAACAATGTGTAAAGTGTATTTAAAACAATATAAAATTTGTGTACTATGGAGGCGTATTATCGCCGTCCCGCATGTAGTTATAGAGATCGAGAAAAGGTCAAAATATAATATAAAAAAAAATTTACATTTATTTGTAAAACCTGACGCTTTTTATATTTAATATCTTTTTCAAACTAATATCTTTATCTTAAATTATTCCAATTTTTAATCATAATTTTTATAAAATGCATTTAAAATGGCACGTAAAACGCGGAGACAAAATCGAAGATCGTGGTACCCATGGACCCCATGGTGTTACCAGGTGCCTCCGGCAGAGAGGATCCTGAGAGCGGCCATGCCCGCGATTTAGCTGCGATAGACGATTGAGTAGAGTGAGTATTTTTACCCACTCTACTCAATCGTCTATCGCAGCTAAATCGCGGGCATAGCCGTTCTCAGGATCCTCTCCGGTTACGACTAGTCTATGTGCCATTTAGGGTATAATTTCTCACGGTTCTCTTGGGTTTTCTCTTCCTGAACTGTCCTGAACGTGGAGCTAACGCATTTGTGTTATCAACGCGATTACGTCGAATCTCGAAGTTTTTTCCCCTCAGAATTACTTTTCGCATATGAAACATGTCATCGTTTTTCATTGATTGCGTGACATCTGCCTATCGTTAGATAAACGTTGATGTTTTCCGAATTAAAATTCACGGAATGTGGTTCGACGCGCGAGAACTTTCGAGCTTCTTTTCTCGCACGTAGTGAGATATTTCTTTAAACCGAAATTTAGTTTTGTTGTTAAAAGATTTTCGATTCTAGAAAATGATCATGAGAATATCTATTGATTTCTATGCAGAAGCGCAGTAATGTTTGAAAAAGACGTTAATATGCAAGCGAAAAATATTTCCCAGAAAAATATGCTGTAGTTAATTTTTTTTATTAAGAAAATACAAAAGTTTCTTAAACCTAAATATTCGTAGCAAAAAAGAAACACAGGAAAACAGTGCCGTGCACTATATAACCTTGCAAAAAGGTCAAAGGCGCCTACAATCCAGCCGGTGGTAAAAGAAAAAAAAAGCAAAAAAGAATATAAGGTAACGTCTTCGCAAATTTATATAACATAATTAACGGAAATAAAAGGATTGTATAAGAAACAAAACTTGATAATAAACTGAAATTATAAAATGAAAAAAGACAAATAATCAAACTATACAATATACAACTGTCACTGTTTACAAACTTTTATAAAGACATGAGACCATGTGTTTTAAAAGCGCGGCACGACCATCTCTGGCAACTCAATATCATAAACGCCGTCCACGCGGCATTTCACAATTTTTATTTTGACGATTAAATTTGGTGTTAACTCATCTAATTTTTTTTGTATTGCTTCCGAATATTGTCCATTTCTTATTGGTCCCAAATCTGTAACGAGAAACCAAGATAAGTTTGAATATGAAAATTATTGTATCCTTTTAACTTACACAGACAACTTTGATACTTACTGACAATTGTACACACATTCGCCAATGCTGCACGTGAAATGAAGTCTTTGGGAATTGATCTAATATCCTTATGCTTTACTGACTCAATGTTACCACAATCAATAAAGAAAATTTTAGATGTCATATTTGATTCTTTAGGATTGAGGCATGTTGCTCGATACC